>NC_079206.1:66338525-66638525 GCF_026745355.1 Beta vulgaris subsp. vulgaris | reverse complement strand
TCATGGAAAACAATTTACAATGGAAAACAAAATTCCAAAATTAGTTTTCCGTTGTTTGGTTCGATGTAAAAAAAATGATGAAATGAAAGGAAAATGAAAGGGAAAGTAAGGAGGTAGTGAGAGAAGTGTACAAGAGAGAGAAGGAAAATAGTTTTCCCTTCATTTTGAAAGGAAAATGGTTTTCCATCTTTGGGAGAGTAATTTTACCCCAAGGGAAAATGGTTTTACACTCTTTTACCAACCAAACAATGTAAAACTGAAAATAGAGGAAAACAGTTTTCCGGGAAAACGTTTTACGCCCTACCAAACGGAGCCGAGATGAGACAACTCGCGAGCAGGGCCGTCTTTAGCATAGGTGCTGATAGTTTATACTTGGTTTTTTAGTTGATGAAGGAAATTTAGGATATATGAATGAGTTTCCCTCCTTTTTGTATACTTTCTGCTCTCTTTGACACTTCTATGTAGAGGGATTGTTTGGGCAACTTTGATGTATTAAACATGCTATTCTTGAGAGAATTTTTCGTACAACTACATGCTAGATATTGATTGGAGGCAATATGTCTCACGCTTTGTTTGAGTAGTAAGTGAGAGCCTAGTAGTGTTTGGTATCATTTTCGATCCTTGATGAGTTTCATCCTTTGCAAGGAGGATCCCCATTTGCCATTTCTCCCTACTTACAAGGGATTTCATCTCACCTTATCAATATTTTTATAAAAAAAATCAGATTTTTCAAAATACCTAAAACCTAACCGGGAAACCACGAATAGATCACCCTTCAATTATATAAAAGAAAATCTTAAAAATGAATGATTTAAATTTTTAACTTCAATATCTTATTGAAATTTGCTGAAAATTCCTTCAAATGCTTCAAAATAGCAACATAAAAATGGAAGCTTTGCTACTTGAAGCCTTGGAGAGGAACTTCATGAACAATATAAGGGGAAGATAAGTTGGTGCCAAACTGCCAATCTTGTAGTTGCTTCTATCTCTATTCTATATGTCAAGAGGGGTAGGACACCAAAAAATAGAAAAAAGAAAAAGAAAAGAAGTAACTACTTACAATAATTAAAAAACAAAAAAAGTAAAAATAGATAAGGGAATACCTATTAATTGAAAAAGTAAAAAAAAGATATAAAAAAAATATTGCAAAAAGAAACTGTCAACAATTCAAAAATTTCTAATTTATTATATATAATTAACAATTAATTTAATTTTCTACGTCCCCTAAAAAACTAACTTCCTACATATTTTCGCACACATAGTGTGCATATAAAACTAGTTACCATTAATGTTAGGGCTTTTTTCTTTTAATTAAATTAAATTGAATTTGTCTCAATTGAACAAACTTAATTTCTCTTGAGTGAATTGTGTTAAGGCTCTGTTCTTTTAAACTAAACTGGACTAAATATTTATAAACTGAACTAAATTGTAAGAAGAACTGATCTGAATTTTCTTTAATTCAACTTAAAAGATTTAATTATCTAACTAGTATAATTAACCTTCATCATAAAAATGTCATTAAGTTGGAGTTATTAAGTCCTTAACGATAAACAATATCATAAAATCTTTAATGGTAAAAAAACGAAAAGTTAAGTTCCTTGTTAGTTATATGCTTAGATAGTAAAAGCCTAAACTGAATTAAATAGAAAATGTGAGAATAATCGAATTGGAGTTCATCTTTGGTGAGACGGTCTCACGTTAGTGTTAACGTGAGACCACTGATGTCATGCTGATATCACGCACGTGCATCAAACCAGCAGTAGAATTAGTTAAACGCTTGCACCTATTAGTTATGTTAGCCTTAAATTGCTTCTAGATGAATTAGTTAAGCATTGAAGTATATTAGTTAAACGCTGAGGTATATTAGTTAAACGCTGAGGTATATTAGTTAAGCTCGGAAGTATGTTAGTTATATCAGAAAAAATACTTAGACTAGTAGCGCTTGGGACTGTAACGCGCTTGGGCCAGACGCCAATACATCCTTATTTTGACAGGTCTCACATTAAGACTAACGTGAGACCATCTTTTATAAGACTTTGTGATCGAATTGAAAATAAGTCCAAACGAAACATGCATTAAAAAACGAAATAAGAACACTCATTTTTTAACCATTATACCCTTGGTTAAGTTTCCTTGTGTATAAATACAGAGCCAATTCGAATTCCACTATTTTCTCTCTCCAATCTCCATTGCCACATTTCTTCAATTTGAACTCAATCAACATACTCAATCAATCGTTTTTTCTTCAGGTATGAATTCAAAACTTTAATTTCTTCAGTAATTTCTATGAATGGCGGAGCCAATTCGAATTCCACTGTTTTTTTAAAAAAAATTAACGTCTTAAATTAGTTTATTTTGCCGCCATGAAAGTACCAAACCTTAAGGAAGAATGAACATGCGAAAGAATTAGGAGCGAGAAAATCTTATGATGTAAATTATGCGCGGAAATTGATGAGAGGAGAGAGAAAGTTTCGCGCGGAAATTTTTAGATTTCTTGTACCTGATTGAGTGATTGTACATTAATATGTTTATGTTATAATTGACAATTTGCAGAAGTTTTGAATTGAATCTTCAGTTATGGATAGGATCATAAATCTTGAAGACGATGAGGTATTTCTCCCTTTTCTTGCCAAAGTTTGCCAATTACTACGAACGTTCTTTTTTGCTAATGTGCAACTTTGACTCTTAATATCTTTTAGCGTGACTATTTTTTTTCTTATATAAAAATCGCAATAGATAGTTAAATGTTGTAGATGAATAGTGTAAAAATCCGAGTGTTGGAGTAGAAAAAGAACGGAGGAAGTATTTTGCATTGTGGTGAACTCGTAGCTCGTAACGCAAGGAATGAATAACGTTCATATCGTGGCAATTTTGTAAATACGCGCTGTAAAAAAGATTAAAGAGAACTCGGAATTTGTGGGAGTATTGCTTGATCATTTCTACCAATTTAAAGCCTCAATTAGTATTTCTTTTATGTAAAAATATCTCTTAGGATTACAAAGTATTAATAAGAATGGCTGAAATTATTATGATTTGGGAAATGAAAATCATGAATTATAGGATGAGTCAGTGCACTCTGGAGCAGATGCTGATGCTATGAAAAGAGATATTTGTAAGCCTTTTATCTCTTTAACTTTTAAACTATATTTTGGAATCTTTTTTTTGTTAGAATAATGGTAGATGTTTATTAAGTTTCACTTGTTGGGTTTTTTAATGTTTATTGTGGAAAATTATGGAAAAGCAATTTCTGGAGTTTTCATTGCTTGGTTGTGATAGAGAAACTTGTTTGCAAACAACCGGATACTAGTAAGTACAACTGGTTCTTATCTTAGATGTTCTTGTTTCTGCATTGGTTTTCTGTCCTTTCGGGAATTGGTTGGACTGTAAACATAGTCACAAGATTTTCTCATATTTTACAGTTTGCTATCTTCATTGTTTCCATTGAACTATGGTAATTGGTAATCGAATTGGAGTACTTCAGTGGCGGAGCCGAAATGTATCTATTATTAGGGGGGGGTGTGTATAGCTCTTTTAGAAAAGGGAAATAAATGCTCAAAACGTGCCAGATCATGAGAGAAAAGAGATGCAACTTAGAAATAGAAATGCAAATAGGGAGGTTCAAGCACAAAATATGGAGCATTAAACAAATTCAACCATATAGTGTAAGTAGTATTTACCTTTAACTTTTATCAATCTTTAAAACCACAGGGAGTCAGGGCCTACCCCAGCCCCCTGGTTCTGCCACTGGTACTTCTGTGACGTTGATACGTGCTCACGTGTTGCTGTAAATATAGTTACAAGGATTCCTTATACTTTCTAGCTTACTATTTTCAATAATCTTCAATGTTTCCCTACATTACTATGTTACTCGGGTTCAGGTACTTGTGTGAGACTTTGGTATGTCTTCTAGTGTTTTGATTTTTGCTATTTTATGAAGACCTCCTGATTTTGGCTCAAAATGAGGTGTCAAGTATCCACACCCATTTAGAAGTGTTGAGGATCTGAAATTGCAATTTGAGGTGGAATGAAGAATTTAATAACATGGCATGTGAATGATATGTATTTAAAAACTTTCAAGGATCTATAATAGCCTAGAATTCTTCCTGAGTATCTTTTTACTGTGGTTTTGTTCTTCTTCAGTAACATAGACTGATTTCCCTAATGTATTGTAGGTCTTTGTTTCCATCCCTGTTATAAGTTGTGGAATATTTTGTTGTAACGCTCAATTTTCTTGTTCTATAGTGTGGTGTAGAACCTTGTATATTTTTGAAATTACTCCTGATCGTTTTCCTTCCAAGAAAAATCCTCGATTGCTGGATGACTTTTTTTTTTGTGTTTATCAATAATCACATTTGTTATTTACTATTAAAATGTCTGCAGCATTCTCTCAAGAGAACAGTCAAACGTCAAGTCAGATGTACTCACAATGGCAGCCTTCTATCCAAGATAAAAACAGTGGTAACAAATCCGAGCAGCAAAATATAAGGACTCAAGAACAAGAATCATCTCAAGTGGAGATGAAGGAAGATGGATGTAGTATGAATATTCAGACAAAACTCGATGGCTGTCAGACGCCTAGTGGTAGGTTGGCTGCGACTAAGATGGGCGCAAAGGTATGTTGAATTTTATTTAATTGCCTGCTGCTGAAGAGGCAGTCAATATTCAGGATGGAGAGGAGCTAATTGATTTCTGGTGCAGTCAAAGAGAAGCCTTAATCAGCAGCCACATCCGAGACTTAAAACTGGCACTGCACCCCAATTGTCTGATCCTTATTCATTTGGGCTTCTATATCAGAAGAGCCATAACACTCCAGCCCTGACACGGACTTCTACTTCAACCATGCCTCAGACCAACATGTCCACTATTTCAATGCAACATGCTCCTGTTCCTTGGCAGGTAAGAGAAACAATTGGTGCTTCGTCAAACATGAGTAAGCTAATGTCCAAAGGTTTACTGACTGATATCCGGAGATGCAAAATGTATGTACTGGGTATTGGGTAGAGTGATTTCTCTCTCGAATTTTTCTTTTCTGTATGGATGGATGAAAAATGTGGACTAGACTGCAGGGCACATGGTGGGATTGACAGGGGGCTGGGAAAGCACCATCTAGGTTAGTGTTACAGTGTAACTTTGAACTGGTCGGTTTTCTCTCCTCCCCCTCTCTGATTTTCAACTTATTCTTTTAAAGATGGTTATGAGCAAGTGATCAGAAAGGAGCTGTTGAGCAAGTCAACAAGCTCAATTTCATTTATTTATTTATTTGTGATTTTCCCACCCGTATTTGAGGCTCAACTCATTCTCCTAAACTTTGTTTCTGTCTTAACATTGGAACTTTTTTTTATCTTGTTCCATGCTTTTAGTACTCAGATCCTCTTTTGGCGTATGCTTGTTTGTAATGTGCCATATGTTTCTTATTCTTGATCATCTAACAAATTGTGCCCCTGCTTTCTATGATTCTTTGTACGTTAGATAAGGTCTCAGAGTATATCTGTTACTCCTACTAATGGTATTGAGAGCAACTCCAAGGCATCAGCTAAAAAGCCATCTATTGGTCTGAAGAAGCCACTTGATCCTTCACCATCTCTTCCAAGGTAGTTCCGGTAGTTCCGGTAACATCTAACGACTCCATCAAAAGTCTTTTTTAATTTATCCTGCCTCAATGACCTTGCAGTAAGAAGCAAAAGTTTTATGGGGCTTTCTCCGATCAAAGCATCGAACATCTTAATGATGTTACTGCTGTTAGTGGGATTAATCTTACGGTATTTTGTTTATCTCCAGTGCTGTTTCTTTTTTAGACTATAATAGCTGATTTAGCAATTGGGTTTTTTTTTATCTTCATCTTTTTTTAAATTTCCAATGATAGGAAGAGGAGGAACAGTTATTTTCTGGTCCCCAGGATGATAGTAGAGTATCAGAAGCATCTCATAAGGCTGTTCAAAAACAAAAGGACAGACTGATTCTGCAAAAGGTTCCTCTCCAGAAGAAGTTGGCAAAAATAAGTTAATATTTTTCCATCTTTATGAGTCTTCTGAAGCTTCATTAGATAATTATTTAAGGGCAAACTTATTCTGTGGTGCTCATCTTTCTTTACTTTGTGTTCATCAGTGAGAAAATATGGGTTGAAGAACTTGAGCCATGATGTGGAGCGGTGCCTCTCACTTGTAAGATTTTAAGTGCTTCATACTTGTCTGATTGTCTCTCTCTTGTTGTCAGTGCCCATAAACAATTTGATCATTAGTGTGTAGAGGAAAGATTGCGTGGCTTGATAAGTAGTCTGATCAGAGTGTCAAAACAGGTATAGTTTCTGTCGTCTGTCTGCTGATTGCCTGATTAAAATAATCATAGTTTAACTACCTTCCTAAGTTAAAAGCTCATGGTTTCAACAGCGAGCTGATTTTGAAAAGTCAAGGCATGGTACTGTTGTCACTTCTGATGTTCGAGAACAAATTTTGGCCATTAATCGAAAAGCTAGAGAAGAATGGGATAAGAAACAAGCTGAAGCTGAGAAACTCCGGAAACAAAATGAAGTGCGCATCTTAGTGTGCTTCTATAAGTTCTTTTTTTCATTTTTTGTTGTTATTCCCTGTGAATATTTATTTAATTTATGCTTGGGATTTTCTGTTTCTATGTGGTAATGGCAGTGTGACAGCAGTGCCGTAGTTAATGCTGAGAAAGAGAAAGATAAAGGACGTCCAAAGTCACTGAAGGTAAAGCTGATTAGATTTAAGAAAAATTTACAAGAATAATCAAATTATGGGCAGTCTTTCCATAATAATCTCAACTATAGATTATTCTAGAATAATCCCAACTGTCTTCTCAAAAGGATATGGTGACCTGAACGGATTAGTTTAAGAGGTGGAATGATGATGTGTCAAGCGTTGTTGGCTGACAAGAGAGGCACCAAAGGAGAAAAGGGAAGGAAAGAGCTTAAGAAATGAAGTTAACGATCAGCCAGAAGGTCACATCTCCCATAGTTGGGATTACACTAAAATAATCCATTATTGAGATTATTATGGGTAGATGGCCAATATTTGAAAGTATTCTTGTGGATATTTCTTTGAATTTATTCATGCAATCAGTGGAAAGAGTTATAGTGGATCTTGTACAATTCTCTTTGTGCATAGATACCAGTAAACAAAGAAAAGGATGACAAATTGCGTATAACAGCAGCAAATGTAGCTTCCCGAGCTGCTGTTGGGGGGGATGATGTGAAATTAAAATGGGACCTTATGGTACAAGCTCGTCAATTAGCGAATTCTGTTGGGAATGAAAAGGAAATTCGAGGAACTGGACAAAGGGATCTTTCTGCATCTGGTAATGAGTTGTTATTGTCTGAATAGCGCATAATTTGTTGGTTGAATCTGCCATAGTTATGATTCATGGACAAAGAGAGCTTTTCATTTCTCCTGCCTCGCATACCTTTGGCATCTCCCTCCATTCTCATTTACATCCCCAAGCTTTGGAGTAAAAGATAAAACTACTTGCTCAGCCTTAGATTAGTTTACATAGGTCAAACTTCACCAACTTTGGCCCATTAATCTTCACCAATGTAGAAAAAACATAGTCATGCAGGCTCTTTTTTATTCGTCACCAAATGTATATTATGAAAATACAAGCTTGTTATGATCATTCTTCATATATAAATTTTCTTAGAGACAGTGAAAGTCAGTGTGCGTAAACTAATTTGCAAGGGAGGGATAGAAAAGAAAAGTATTGAAAACACTCATTTTAATATGTGAACTTGTTTTTGCTGCAGGTCTGGTGACACAAGGTGGTAGAAGCCAGGTTGCTGCAACATCTGTTAGGGTAGCTCGGCGTATCTCCATCAAGGATGTGATTGCCGTGCTGGAAAAAGAACCTCAGATGGCGAAGTCCACAATAATGTATCGTCTCTACGACAAAATGCATGATGATCCTGCTCAAACTGAGTGAAAGGGGGGGATTTATGGCTTCATTGTATCAGCTTGTTAGTGTAGAAGTTGCAACAACGTTGGTTACCTGTTTAGTGTATAGTGCCCATGAAGTTTTGCTCTTACCACTTACGGTGCCACTTATGAGTTCTTGTGAACCTTTCTTTTTTCCCCTTTTTAGGTAAAGTCCTTGTTGTGATAGAAATGAACAAGAACAAAAAAAGTTTTAGCTAATGTAATGAATACCAATTGTTGTTCCGAAAACTCCATCTACTCGATTTATTTCAGAAAAACTCAGAGATGAATATGTATGAAATAGAGAGATTTCAACCACCCAAGTAAAGAACGATTACAAAATAATGAAGAGATAGTAATGACGGATGATGTTATGAACTGGTAGAAGTATTTTTCTTATCTATGATGCCATTGTCTTCGTTTGGGGTTAGGTTGATGAATCTTGCTGAATTGGAAATTTGTTCTTCGTGCTAGTGGAATTGTCAAAATAAATCAACTAAATGCTTTATTAAGAGAACTATAATGAATTTTAAAAACAGGAGTTTTTTGGGGAAAATTATATTTGGTTGCATTATTATTAGGATATACTAAGGCACTAGGATGTTTGATAATTTTAAGAGTAATTATGAGTTACATTGAAGTTAGTCTTCTTATATGGTTGAATATAATTATATAATGGACAAATTATCGATTTAAGACATATTGACATGTTCGGCAATAGCTTTTAAGGTGGATTTTAGTATTTGAACTTAGTCAAAACTCTAATGATGGTGAAAAGTAGTGTTTGAAATAGCTTTTGGTGTTTGAACTCATGTTTTGGAAAAGCTATAAATATTAGCTTTTTTGAGTAGTTTTTGAAGACTGATATATTTTATTTTTGATATCATTTTAAACTACCAATTAATTTTACCGAAGAATAATTATCATAAAATCAATTTTCACTATTAAACTCTAATAAAGCTACCACGAAGATTTTAGTAGTTTATTTTCTTTCGTTGTTTTACTTTTTCTATTGGTGTTTGTACCTCTTTTGGATAAAAAAAAGCTCTAATATCTACCGGTACCACCACCACAACCTAATTCATTGGTATTGATATGTATGTTCATAACTTAGCTATTAATGTTCATCATGCACACCTTCCTCACCATACAAACGTGTTGCTTAATCAACTTTCTTAAAGTTTCCCCAAATGCCAAACGACCGCGCACACACAAATACACAATCTTCTCAATTCACACTCATCCTTCTTCATCGTTAAGATTGAGGGTGCCTGTAAAAATATGGGAATTTGAATAGATTTTCTGGGTATACTTTAGAATACAATTCAATTCCATTTTCTTAAAAAAAAAAATCAATAAAAAAAAGTAGTGAAAAATGGGCCAAAAAAACTCAAAAGATGAATCGGTTTATCAGCAAGTGATGGAAGGAAATGTTGAAGCCATTAAAGCTCTCTGCAAAGAAGGTGCTCGTCTTGAGGTATCTCTCTTTCTTTTTCTTCTCATTTCAATTTTCTACTGAAAAAATGGAGTAAAGATGGTATTTTTTTTAAATATAAGATTATGATTTTCCTGGGTTATAATTGTGAATTACAGTGGATTGATAAAGAAGGGAAAACTCCCTTGATTGTGGCTTCTATGGATCCAAGACTTTATATTGTAGCAAAGACTTTGATTGAGTTGGGTGCTAACATTAATGCATATCGTCCTGGTAAGTTTTTATTTTTTATTTTTTTTTTAATTTTCTATTATAAAACTAACAATTGCTTTGGATTTGATTGAATGAGTTTATGAGTATTGGTATTTTTTTGTTGATATTTGAAGAATTAAGTCTTACTAGCTCAGTTTTTTTGGTTTATAGTCTTTTCCTATATATGTAGAATTGGCTGAGTGAGATGATACTTATTGGATGTTGTTGTGTGTAATGATTGAGTTTATTCCAGATTTAGTTAGGATTTAGTTGGTTTTAAGTCGCGAAGATTATTGCCCACTTGATTCTGGTGTACCTCATTAGGTTGTTTGTTGATCAGTCATATACTCATATACTACTATAAAGGTGTAAATTAGTGTTGTTTTATGGTAATACATATTAGTTAAGGAATGTATTTTTATGAAATGACCGAAGTTGCCTCCGTTTTGTTAAATGGAAGAAGTGTGTCTCCTATATGAGTTGAAAGGGGAGGTAGATTGAGATATTGAGTAGATTAGCACAAGTGATCATAGTTTTGTATAGAATTTAGAGAATAGATCATGACATTTGATTCGGATTTTTTTTTGTCTCAACTTTTTTAATAAAAAAGCTAGCTAAAACAAAGTTTATCTGGGATCAATGGTACTCCCTCCGTTTCATTTTAATCTACACACTTACACTTTTCGCGCATGCCAACGCAAAACTTTGAGGACATATATCTTTACTTTTGTATTTGTAAAAATTATAAAAAGTACATATTAATAAAATACATGTTATGATGAATCTAACAAGATCACACATGACTATATTTTCATCCGCGTATAAATCACAAATGATGGTCAAAGTGAAATTTGTGAATAGTGTAAAATGTCAAAGTGTGTAGATTAAAATGAAACGGAGGGAGTACTAAAGAGTTACTTGTGTTATAATATGATGCTGGGAAGTTATGTAAGAATTGAAATGCTCACTTTTGATCTTATATGGTTCTTTCTTATTTCTATTTCTGTGTGGCAATTCTTTCTCTTCATTGATCTCAGAAGTTCCCATTTGTATGTTAGGTAGTCATGCAGGTACACCTTTGCATCATGCTGCAAAGAGAGGCCTAGACCACACTGTTAAGTTGCTTCTAGCGCATGGAGGTACAGTTCAAAGTAGTCACCGAGCATTTAAGATTGTCTTTCTGTGCTTCCTGGTAGTGGAGACTTAAGTGATTGAAGTCTATCGAATGCTAGTATGTCAATGTATAATGGACTCTGTTAAAATAATTGCAGCAAACCCTTTTGCAAGAAATGATGATTGTCAAACGCCGTTAGATGTAGCCAGAACAAAAGGACATACCAATGTTGTACATGCAATTGAGGTACTTTATTTGGAATAATAATTATGATGGCTGGATTTTATATTTGAAGATTTACAGCTAAATGCACTATATTTCTCTATTCCTTTTTTGTTTGTGGGGTTTTGCTTCCCTCCTCTCAGGCTCATATTTGCTATTTCTCTGGTGATATACGTGAGATTCTGTTGGTGCCAGGCATCCTTGAATCGCTGGTGCCTCAACGGTTAGCAAGAAAGAGCTCAAAGTAATGTTTCCTTTACCTTTTGCACTTTGCATATTCATCTAGAGCTATCGTTTCTGTCTATAAAAGTGTAGCTATCCTTGAGACCCAACAATCAAGCTAAATGGTGCACGGGCTTCTGATTTTTTTTTCCCCTCTTTTTGACGGGTTTAACCTGTTGTTTTTTTTGTTAATCTTGTCCATCTACTATGAGCCTTTTGCTGATATTCTAGTTTCAAAAATATGTTATCCCAAGACTGATGATAAGTATGGAAGTGAAAGTTTATTTGACATTTTGACATGGTTGTGGGGAAGGTTTGAGCGAAATTAAGTTTATAGTGACTGAGTGAAAAGTCAATGGTCCCAAAGTAGCTGGTTCTCTTTCCACTTGTAACTTCAAATAAAATTTACTCTTTTGAAAAAAAGCGTCAATACTCATTTCAACAATAGTTTGCTATATAGCTTTCATGCAACTTCAAAGTTGTTATATTTCTCTTACCTTTTTCATAACTTTCCCAGGAAGAGTTGGGTGGTGGTTGTTCCTTGTGGTCCCCCAAATACAAAGAAGCCTCCAAAATTGGAGCTTGCTGTGTATCCTAGTGCACAGGTATGTAACTTTATTTCCAAGTCTTACCTGAAATTTTGTTTGAAACCATAGGATCTGCTATGTTCTTTTTCTGCCTCTGTATTCTCAATTTTCGGCTTACTATAGGAATCGGGGGTTTGTGATATTGGACTACTATAATTCAGTATCTTTATATAATTCGCTATTGAGTCTATGAATATTGGGTCCTAGTGAAATAGTTAAACGTGGGTACTGGGTACGCATTCTCCTTTTTGGGCTTTGCATCTCAAAAGTCCAATCTCGTTTCTGAGTGGCTTGATTGTTTAAGACTAAGGTTTTCGTGAATCTACAATGCAAATGCACACAACACACTGTCTACCAACAACATTGGTATATGGGTAATGTTGCTGACAAGTGGCATTTCCAGTTTCACAAGCTGAATTCCCCTTATTTGAACTTATTATATTCAACGACAACGTTCTTATTGTAGTTGTGCATTGAGCTTAGGTATCCCTCATGTTGGGAGAAGGTTTTGACTTTGTAGATTTGGTTGGTTTGCACCATCATACCATCATAATCATTCCGCATGTCCTCCATCATAGAAAACATACGATTTTTTTTTGAGTAAGTGAGAGGAAGGTGATAACAAATTCATAATCAAAAGAGGGAGAAGAGGAAGATTGAGGTTGTCTACTTGAGAGACCTCTAGGAGGGGAAACAACATTTTGTGCACGGGTTGGAGGTTCATCTTTGGATTCACTATCAACATCCTAAACATTATCCACTTCTCGATCAATCCTAGTGGCCTCGGGTTAGGGAGGAAATAACGGTGGTAACCCTTGACAAGCTAAATCCAACGCTCGGGGGGTCTAGAGAAGGACGGATGTATTGCATCTGCCGCAAAGGTTAAGGAAAGGGTTACTATCTATAAGCTTTAGTTGCTTTAGGTGCTTCCCAAATCCCGTGTGAATAGCTATTACAGATATCATACCACCAATGTCAATCTACCCTTATAGAGTTCCCCCAACCTTATCTCCACACACCTTTCTAAGAAATTAAAACCGAGTTAAGCATTCCCCTAGGCAATTGGGGGTCTTGGTTGCCATGTAAAGTGCTACAAGGTCTTCTTGAGTCATTTAACTAAGCTCTTGCCTAGTATATACGCACCCAACGAGTAGTTGATGGGTCATGGGTGTACCTAAGAACGAAGGAGATGATGGCCAATGAGGTGGTGGTTCGAGGTTGAAAGTTTAGAGAGCAGGCTATGAGCCTCCAAAAGGCTTCTTGGTTGTAAACGGGGAAGTCTTGGATGTGAGGGTGGTAAATCCTCGCCTTGGGGCCCGACAAATACCCCATTTAGCTTCGTTGTGATCATGTGAAATTTGCTTAAGAAGTTTGAAATTTATATCAAACTCCTCCTCCCTATTTAGAGTGCGCTCAAGGGAAGCGAGAAACTCAAGGGTCTAAGGCACTCAGAGAAGAAAAAAATCCCAACCAAAGTCCGTGAGGCACGCAAGAACATCTTGAAAAATGCCAAGAGTTTCGAGGGTAGGCCCATGATAGAATTTGGTAGGCCTTTGTGGTTGGTATTGGGATCAATTTGAAGGGCGGGGATATGGACTTGTTCGCTGAGGGAGGGGTTGGTTGACATTGTTTAGGTTCTTGTATTTCTTTGTGTGGGAAGTCATTTGTGGAGTTGAAAGAGGATACTCAATCACAATACACAGAATTAAGCAAGCAACAAACCAAATTTATGACTTTATGTACACAAGTCTTAATCAAGGTAGGGCAATAAACTTTCAAGATCTACTTTCTCTCTCTAGGGTTTCAGTTTCTCTTGCTCATGGTTAGCTCATGGGTCGCTCAAAACTCAGTGTCTTCTTGAATTGTGTGCAGTAGGAGCACATTCTCCTCTTTCCTATGAAGCACCCGTTCCTTGTGTATACAAGTCAGGGGCGCTTAATCCATGGTCGCTCGCTCCTCGCTCCAAACTTCCTACCTTGATGTGTTATGCCCTGCAACTCCTAGGAGTTACCGTTCCTGTATTTGAAGGAGTGCCAGCTCCTCCCCTGTTTTGGTCTTTTCTCTCAACAAAGCAACAAGCCAACACTAAAATAGATGTTAGTGATCAAGGGGAGGGGGAGAAGACTAAGAGATCCTAAATACAAGCATTTACTAATGGAGGATGAAAATTAGGAGAATGGAGAAAGAAAATGCACAAGAATCCAAAAAAAACATGCAAAAACAACGAAAATATATACGTGAGTGAGACTGAATTCTCACTCATCAGACTTCTAATTGTTTTGCGATCCAATGTCTATGTCGGTGTATTTGAAATGGACATAGGAATGCATATCCCTTTTTTACTTGTTTAAAATTAGAGTTTTTGGATGCAAGAGCTACCATGATCCAGTTATTCATTCTAGAGCATGGTTTGCAACTTCGCGTGCGCCAGTACAAGGGTTGGGTGGAGGGCTGAACCAGTGCTCATACCTGCGGATTGTATTCATAGGATATCTCATCACATGTCTGTGCATTCAGATCGGGTTATCAACTTTGTATTCTTAAAATGTTTATGATGTGACCTAACTGATCTTACAGCTTGAGTGATGGTGGCGGAGTTGCTCTCGAATACTGGTGTCTTGCATGTATCTTTTGTTCTTTAAACCACAGAAAAAATTGCAGATGCGGTCGCGTTATCGCGGAAGCAGCTTGTATTGGAGTTATGGACAGATCGCGGCTAAAGCAGCGTGAAATTTTTGAAAAAGCTCACATATAAGGGATTTAACGTCATATTTGCAAATTTGTAATTTAACCAAGTATTTCTTCATCATAATATACTTCCTTTGTTCTTTTTTAACTACACCATTTCCTTTTTGACACTATTTATCAACCAACATTGTTAAGCTATTTCACATCATTATAGTATAAGAAAAAACATAGTCAAAGTGGGTCGCCTTAGATTCATCTCAATTTGAGGATTCCAAATATCAAATTTTTTATAATCCCTACTTATATGCAATTAGAGATGTTAACGTTCAAAGAAGCGTTTCGACAAACATGAACAACAAACGGTGCAATTAAAAAAACAGAAGTAAGAAACAACTCATACACATCCAAACTTAAATACCCCTACTAATTTATTCTCCCTTCTTGAGTGTGTACATATTGTTTTTCTTACTATTTATGTTTTTTCTTTCGTGAATCCTGTCAAAAGAACAGACCTAACAAAAAAAAGAATGTTCTAAGTTCTAACCTGGCAAGTCACTGCTACGTAACGGATGACATGGCGAGAAGGACATGATTTTTGATGTGGCGTTCTATAATGGGATTTCTCGGAACGACAACTTCCAAATCCGTTACAGAATGGCCGTTACGTAACAGGAACAACTGGGTTTTAATTCCATAGTTTAAAAACTCATCTTGTGACTTTGTAAACCTACCTTTTTTTCCCCTTCTAAATATAGCTGTAATGAACAGGATCCCCAACCTCGTACTATCATCCCTCTTTGGAAGTGCAATATTCGGGAGCCAAAGTTTCATGAGTCAGATCCCTCCTTGACAATTTTGAATGAATCAACTAGTAAGTTCATTACTATATATTATATTTGCCAGCTCACTTCTTTTTGGCATGCTCCATTCTCTAGTGCTCACCTGTGAAAAGGGATATTTATCTGTGCTAAGCTAGTTATTACTTCAAAATCTGTCATTGCTGAATGGTTATGCCTTCTACAGTTAGTTATGGGGTGTGAAGCTAGTATCCCCCTGTGCTCAGCCTAAGCCTTTGTCTGTAGTGCTGTTTTACAATGAATAGAAAATTGGAGAGAACAAAACATGCTTAATATATGTCATATATTTCTGTAGTGAACCTTGTAAATTTTGTTCTTGTAGAAACTTGATATTGATACCGCAGGAACTAGAAATGTGACATAAAACAAGATGTCTGATGATTTCTTTCAACATCAACGTTATGGTTGAAGCTTTCTATCAGTTTGCTTTTGGTCCTACTCCTATGTAATTGGAGAATTAATTGAAAGCTTGTTACCAAAAGATAGTATATGATTAGCACTATCCTTGTCAGATGATTGCTATATGGGAGCTGTATTATTCATCTAATAAACAAGCTCTCCCCCCCCCCCCCCCCCTTTTGTGTGAAGAATGCCAGAGTGGTGTCTGCCATCCACCTCCTTTGGGTTCTCTCTCTAAAATATTGCTTTATCCTCCTTTTTCCAGGGACCCGTTATAAATTTTTATCGGCCATTGAAGGAGACAGGCATCAACTTGCTCAGCTATATAGTGCTTGCAAAGGATTTCCTAAGGTATTTATCAAATGCCTAGCATTACTTTAGGACTAATTTCTGCCTTATCCTGATGTGCAATTGTGCACAGGCATATTAAACTGGCAATTTGTTTAGTCTGCTTAATTTGAGAAAGCTGATAGTGTTAGTCTTATGCTCAATGAACATTTATCTGGTTAGGCAATGCATGCATTGGAGTGGAACTGAAACCTTACTCTAACCATCCCTCTCAAATATCACTTACAAATATGTTTTTTTCTTGACAAGCTTGCTCTTTATAGTAGATACCATCGTGAATACCATTCGTGCTTCGGGGTGGGAAAAAAATTGCATCAGAATTTTTGGGAAGGCTCTGTGCGGACCTATAACTACTTCTTGCTATTTCTCATCCCTTTTCTTTTTCTAGAGGGTGGAAGAGATGGTGCTCTCAGACCCGGATGGCCGTGACCTTTTGCACCTGCATGTCCTAGTTAAGGATCCTATACATAGCAAACTTAAGGGCTATGAACCTTAGGTAGTTCGTGGTTGTGCCTATCATGTAGAGATTTTAGTTCATGGCTTCTGATGGTCCTAGGGCGTTTAACCGAAGTATTGTAGCTCAGAGATAATATATAGCCTATAACTTGGGTAATCACAGAATCTCCTTGGTTAGAGGTTCAGATCATGCAGCCTACTAGAAATTTTGGGAAAATTAGTAGCTCATGCTTTAATAATAATTAGTGGTTGCTTGAAGTTGACTGCTGATCGCTGAAGTTTTAGACAGGGCCTCATGGCTGCTCATGCAAGCTTGTTACTAAATCCTTGCCGAGTACAAGCTTTCATTTTCAGCTTCCAAGGATCGTTCCAACAAATTGAAAGGAAATTAGCCGCTACTCCCTCTGTCCCTTGTTGTTTGTCTCATTTACTTTTTTACACTCTCCAAGATGCACTTTTGACCATTAATATCTTTAATTACGTTAAATAACAATTATAAAAAGTTGATACTTGGAAAACAACACGATACAAGGATACTAACAACAGTAACAAGATCCCACATGATATTGTTTTCTCTTATATATCGATGTGAATTGATGGTCGATGTTATCGATGTTTGACCTTGATAAAGCAAATGGGCCAAATAATAAGAGGTGTGAGTATTTTGTATTTCTTCTGACTTGATCTCAGTAGCAGTGCATTAGTATTTGCTGGCCATAACTGGGTCATAGCCCTCTAGTCCAAGTTTCTTAGTGCCTTTGCGTTTAATATCTCTTATTTTCCTGAGAATTTATTTTCAATGGACCTGAAGTCATGAAATGATGGTTTGAGGGAATTAGGCTGTTGATGCTGAATAATGTGTTTCGGAGCTGTTGAATATTGTGTCATGCTAACCAAGTGAAAGCCTATTACTTTAGCTCACTCATTGTGGAGGATACAGAACATGGAAATCGTGTATATTTTTTAAAAATACAGATTCCGGTCCAAAATATTAAATTACAAGATTGACTTTACTTTAGGCATCCATCCGATATATTTATTTATAGAGAAGCATGTATAAAAAATGCTAATCTTGATAATTTGCGAAATTGGTTAACTAGGTTATGCCATCACCCTCATTACCAGAAACTAACACCAGCAATCGACTAGAATTTTCATCAGCCTCAAATTCTCAGTCAACTTCTGTTACAAATGGTTGGGGCGATGTTGATGGTAATGATGCCGCTCACAGTAACTGCAGCCCATCTATTGTCCCAACACCCCCTAAGGGAAGCTGCAACGGGTGGGCCTATGAATCCACACCAGAACAACATAATGGGTGGGCTGATCCAGGTCCATCCAGGCCTACACTACCAGAAGCTAAGGCAAGCCATCGGCCAGAATCTTCATCAGGTTCGAACTCTCAGTCAAGTTCTACTACAACAGTTTGGGGTGATATGAAAGGTAATGCTACTCACAGTGACTGGGGCCCATCCAGTGTTCCACCACCCACAAAGGCAAGCTGCAATGGATGGGCCGATAAACCCAAACCGGAGCAATATAATGGATGGGCTGATCCAGGTCCATCTGAACCAAGTGTCAATCCTACAACTGTTGTCCCAACATCCATTCCTTCTGCTCCATCAGCTCCTCCATTGCCTGCAGATGTTTTAGATGACGGGCCTATTCATTATCCTACAATCGACATGGTCCCTATGGACTTGCCCGTCACCAGTGGCGAAGCAAAAGGTAAATCGGATGAGTCTGGGTGCGTGATATGTTGGGAAGCCCCGATTGAGGGGGCATGCATTCCTTGTGGTCATATGGCTGGTTGCATCTCTTGCTTATCAGAAATCAAATCCAAGAAAGGGGTTTGCCCTGTTTGCCGGGCCAAAATTGATCAGGTTATCAGACTTTATGCTGTTTGAGACCAAGATTACTTCACAATTCTTTTGCCAGTTATGCAATTAGGGGATATGGTGTTATGTTACACTATGATCATGTTCAATTTTGTAAAGTAATATTGAATCATTGTATAGTCAGAAACCACAACATTGTTTTAAGAATGAGTTATAGATGTGCTATAAATTATATATCTATGTGAATCCATTTTCAGAAGCTTCCTCGTTCTAATTATATACTTTTATCTGTAATTAAGAACTCATATTTGTTTTTAGTTTATTCCAAAAATAATATGTAATATTAGTATAATTGAACAGCTTAAATTTCAAACTTTTATTGTCCTTTTATGTCATTGTGGAGCTCAAGAAACTTATTTCATGAAGGATACTTTTGATTTTTCAACTCATTTCCTTATCAAAAACAATTATCAAATGAAACGTGGTCTACTATATTATAAATGAAGGAATTTTCTGTTGGAGAATTATTAAAAAAATAAAATGACGAACATTAATTGTTGCCATTTTCATTAGTTGGTCATTTTTTTTTAGGGACACTTGACGGTGCACTAATTTGAACTTTAATGTCTCTAATTATAAATAAGAAAAAATTACTATAAAAAGTTGAAAATATATATTGAGACGAAACTAACAAAGATCTCTCGATATGTTTTTTTATTAAGCGTAGATGTCATCTAATTTAGCTGGTAAAGTTTTATGTAGGTGATATCCGAGATCTGGAATCGAATCCCGTCTACATCATTGCGCTTTAATCACTCATTTACATATAAAGAAAAAAACTCTATTTTTTCTTAAATAGAAATCATAAAAGATCGTCAAAGTCGTCTAATAAAAAACGAGAGAAGTAAGTCGATAAATCACATTTATATTTAGAGGGTCAATTATCACATAATTGTGAAAGTACATGTGAAATTCTCTTCCTTACTGAAATCCTGTCTAACCACGCGTAGAAATTTACAAAAACGAAAGCTCTAGAGAATATATTGATTCAATATACTATATAACTTCTAGATTTTCTTGGTTGACATTTTAAAATTTGGTGTACCATTAAAAAACATGAATTTTCCACCACATTGACTTAGTGGGTACGCTAAATAAAGCACATTTATTTTCCATAAGCGATAATTAGTATAATAATTAGTTAATACATTACCATGAAGAATCATCAGCTTTTTTTATTAGTGGAATTTTCATTGAATTACTTTTTTGAGTGGGATGTTCTTTAAAACGACATATCTAATATGAAATATGGGACAAAATTCTGTTAAAACGACGTGATTTTAATTAGTTATTCATTTGGCTAATCTAAATCAATGTCATCCTGATATTTTCTTAGGTCATTTAATGCAATTAAATATTAATTCAGTGAATCAACCAATTGAGAAAATGCTACGTTCATTATATTTTAGTCTAACTCCACAAAAATGTAAATGTTGCATCTTTAAAAAAATAAGTCAGGTAATTCATTCATTTCTTAAAACGTTTTGACTTCTACATTATTCAGACACTTTCTTTGACTATATTATGTGAATTCTACATAAAGTAACATATACTCATGTGAGATATGTCAGATTTACATGAACATCTAATTTAAAAATATCGAATTTTTTTATTTTTACTTATATGAAATTAAAGATGTTAATGATTAAAGTTACATATCAGCAAGTATGTCCGAATAAATGTTTCAAGTAAAGGGTTTTTTACGTAGTGTCTCTATGTTTTTCGAAATTCTATGTTGTACCCGACCTTTTTGAACTTTACACATTGTACCCCTAAACTCTCTAAACGTCACACAAAATATCCTTACTAATAAAAATTTCTACTTTAAATCTCATTTAGTCTTTAATTTATCAAATCATATTCCAAATTTCAGTAATTTAACAAGGCTACAAAATCCTACTCTATGCCCACAAGGTAAGAAAATCCCAAAATCAACCGTTTTATATCTAAAGGTACTTTGTGTAAGGTTAATAAATTTTAGGGGTACGATGTGGAAATTTCAAAAAGATCGGATACAACATAAAATTTCGTAAAACACATCGACACTATTTAGAAAAACCCAATCAATTTTATCAAAATTTAGATCTAAAGTGCAAATAAAGTGAAAGGGAAAAATAAGTGTGAATATAGGAAATAATTTATGAGATTTAATATTACTAAAATAATTATGCTGTTCCATGTAATTGCACCAGTCCATATTCCCAACAGTTGACCAAAACATCATTTTCCCAATAAGCCTTATTTTCCTACGCAAATACAAATATACTCTTTTTTTTTTATCTTTCTCACTTTTTCGTGTGTATCTCTCAATGCACCTCTTTGAACTTAATTATCTTCCATTATATATTAGTTTAAATTATAACGATTGAATAATAATAATATAATAATAATTGAGACGAATCAAACAAAATCTTACATGACTTTATTTTATTTTTTTACAAATTGAAAAAAATTAAGAAAATTCTCTTTAGGTATGAACAGTGTCAAGATTCTAGGTGAGAACGATAAAAAAAAAAAGGAGTATTTTTTTATTTTATTATTATTTAGAAAAAAGAAAGAAGATTAATATGTCATCCTTTGACAAATAAACCCGCCTCTTTCTCTCTCAATTTACTCTTGACTCTTTCTCTCTTCATACTTCATACTACCCAATTACCATCTCTGTTAGTTTCTCTGAGTTTTCTTCATCCACTTACAAATATATTACAAAGTTTTTATCTTTGAAATTTCTCCCTCTTTTTTATTTTTCCATTTGTTTGGAAATTCATTTTTCTTTTTTTGTTAAGTTGTGTTCTTAATTATGGGACAAAAACAATCAAGAGAAAAATTGATTTATCATTATGTGATTAATGGTGATGTTGGTGGTATTGAGTTTCTATCCAAACAAGGTGCTAGTCTTGAGGTAATTAACTAATCTAACTAATTAATCTTTGTTTTCTTGCATTTTTTTACTTTTTATTTTGGGGTGATAGATTTGTTTCTTATAAAATGAATATGGATTATCATATTTTAATGTTTAGATGTTAGGATAGATTTAGGAGTATTTGCTATAAGTATTTAGTAGTAGGAATAATATGTCTTTTCGAACCTTGTTAAATATACGAGGGATGTTATTCTTTTCGAACCTCTTGTTCTATGTCAATCGAACGAAAACATCATTCTTTTCGAACCTCTTGTTCCAGGTATCAATCGAACATCATTCAGAAGAGGGAACTAATAAATGAGTTAGTATGTTTTTATAAAGTTTACTCATTACTACGAGTAGTATTTTACACAATTTTCAATGTAAAGCACTATTCATTAATATCTTTGATTACATATTTGTAAAATATTACGAGAATTTTACTCTATATATAAAATACTATATATACTCATCGAAGCAAATTTAATAAGATGTCACGTGATGATTTTTTATTCATAACATGAATTAAGATATATTGCGTGGTATATTCTCGATAAGTAGAACTTTAAATAATAAAGAGAGTACTTGTACGTACTTTTTTTTTTTGGTACATGGTATGGATGATTTAAAGTTCAAACATAGAAGTGTATATGTAACATAATTTTTATTTAGTTTGTATAGGTACCAAAGATAAATTTAAGTTTTTCTTTTTGATGCAATTAATAGCTAAAATGTTAGTAAAATAAGTATTTGTGATGAAATTAAAATTTGTTTTCTTGATGATTTTTGAGTTTAGTGGAAAGACAAAGAAGGCAAAACACCACTTATTGTTGCAGCAAAGGATCCTGGTCTTTTTGAAGTTGCCAAATTTCTTGTTGAGTTGGGTGCTAATGTCAATGCTATTTGCAAAGGTAAACCTTAAATTTTATATCTATACAAATATATTAAAAGGTGTGCGAAAACAAGAAAATGTGCCAAGTGGCGCTCTCCCTAGGGAGTTTTAATTCATGTAATCCATGTACAATAAAAAATTTAAAAAATTGCATCGTATAGGGTTTGATCCCGAG
The DNA here is from genome assembly GCF_026745355.1 of Beta vulgaris subsp. vulgaris. Lineage (NCBI taxonomy): Eukaryota > Viridiplantae > Streptophyta > Magnoliopsida > Caryophyllales > Amaranthaceae > Beta > Beta vulgaris. Next base: position 66,616,153 of record NC_079206.1, on the reverse strand, counting down.
ACCTCAAGTACATATACTAAAGGTTTAACCACTAGGCTAAGTTGTATTTAGTGTTATTATCATAAAGTATTATGTTAATAAATAAAAAATTTTCTAACCCGGGGCATAGCCTGGACCTAATAACTAGTTTTTCTTTAAAATATGATAATTTCTGCTATATTACTTAACTTATGAAAACCAAATAATTACAAACAAAATTCAGGGATTTCTACTTTTTTAGTTATTCTATGTATCAATCCTTACATCTCCTACTACTGGTGGAGTGACAGCCAGCTTCGGTATGTTGGGGGATATCATTATTGCCGAACCTAACGCCTACATTGCATTCGCGGGTAAAAGAGTGATTGAGCAAACATTGAATAAGACAGTACCTGAAGGTTCACAAGCGGCCGAATTTTGCCTATATTTATATAGAGTGAACTAGAAGTTTTGAATTCATGCACATTACACTTAATATACTTAAAGTGAAATGTCTCCTAGTTCTAAGATTCTAGTTCTTTGTCAAAATTTTGGGGTGTTTTTAGTTCACCTTAAGTTTCATTTATCTAAACTTATTAGCACTAATTTAAATTTATGAGAACTTATTAGAACTTAATGTACGTAGTTGTGAGTCGAAGTTGATTGGTAGCCCTTATTGACCCGAATTTGATTATCTGAACAAATATGAATTTACCGGTTTTGAACTTGAGTGGTTTGAACTTTGAAGTTATAAGTCCTGAATTTATTTTTCCCTGATAGAATTTAAAATAAGATGAGTTGAACATTATTAAGTATGTGAAATGATATTTCATCATAGGTCATGATGGAGGAACACCTCTACATTATGCAGCAAAGGAAGGCCTTGAGAACACAGTTGCATTACTTCTCACACATGGAGGTATACATATATATACATTGATGTGCTAATAATCAAATTTCGTATCATTTGCAACAAATAGTTAACAACCAATTTACTCTCTTGTATGAATTCACAGCCAATGTATTTGTCAAGAATCGTGATCATCAAACACCACTTGACATCGCTAGGAAGAATGGTCGTAATATTGTTGTTCGAGAGATTGAGGTTTAACAATGTGTTCTTACAGTTTCATAGCTAGTTGTTGTTAATTACAACATTTGATCTTCAATGTTCTTGATGTTTTATTTTGTATCTTTCAGAACCGTATTTGTTATTTTGCTGGTCACATCCGCGAAACTTTTGGACCAGGATTGTCTGATGTAACAACTACAGAATCATCCTCAAGAGTAATGTTAGTAATCATTAATCAATGCTCCATAATCAAGCCTAACAATTGGTTTAAGTACTTGTAATCTGCATATTTTCATCAATCATTGATTCTTTTACTTCAACTGAAGACTTTGCTATAATCTTGCTATTGTGCAGTTGGGTGGTTGTAGTACCTCACGGTCCTCATAATCCTCAAAAACCGCCAAAACTAGAGCTTGTCATTTATTCAACTCCTGAAGTATGTTTTCTTTTCTTTTTGCTGATTATAACTTTTTACTCGTCCAACTTAATCTTAATAGATTTTCTAGTGTTAATGTCATGTGTAGCAACTGATTACTGTAGAAATTGATTCTTAGAAGTCGAAGAGAGTAGAGCTCGAAATTGATTAGGAATATAACATTTCTTCATTGGTGGCATCACTCTAATGTTGAGAGCTTTGTTGTTAGTGCAAGAAAAATAGAATTAGACTGCATTTCCCCAAAACATTCATGCTATATTCTATTCAAGATATGTAGGTTTTGAAGAGATGGATTAGTGCTATTTTGCTTAGTTGTAACCACTTTAATTTGCTTATGCCATTCAGATGTTGAATGCCAAGTAGCCATCTCTTATAAGCATTAACATACTATTATCCTTTAATATGGTGATCAGGATGCTGAGCCGCGTAAAATTGTCTCTGTTAATCGATCTAAAATTAAGGCGCCAAGATTTGATCAACCAAATCCTGCTTTGACAGTTTTCGACAAGCTGACTAGTGAGTTCATACATTTTTTTTCTCCATAACTCTGCTCTAACTTTTCTGATTAGGTTGATTGATTGATGACGAGTTCACTAAGAAGTAAAGAAGCTTCTGAAATCAATTTACTACTTCTGTTTGTATCGAGCTTCTACTCATTTTGGTTTTCTTGTCCAGAAACTCGGTATAAATTCTCATCAGTCACCTACAATGACAAACAACAACTTCGACGATTGTACAATGCTTGTAAAGGGATCTCACAGGTATGAGATGATCTATATTATCTAGAAATACAATTAATAACTTCAATACTAACAAAATTATAATCCAAGAATGTTCGATCACTCTGTGCTTTTCCTAATTAAAAAGTTTATGAGCTAAGAGAACACTTTCAGACTAAGGTTTCATCTGGTCTGAAACTTAATAAGATTTGGCTGGGGATTGAGCTGGTCTGGTCTTGTCTCATGGTTCGATATATGTGTGTAGGTAAGGCCAGCCTCAGCTCAGATGATGAATCCTGAATCTGTAAGTTCACCACTTCACTCGTCAGCAGCATCTCAAATGAGTAGTCCTGCTTGGCGAACACCCAGAGTATTTTCGCCTCCTTTGACACCAAACAACAACGTTTGGGTGCAAGAATCACCTAGACGCACAGATCAGTACCCTGGCAACTGGGGCGTCATGCAATCCTCACTTACTCCATCAAATCATAAGCTGAGTCCTTTAGTCTTGCCGACAGCTGACAGATATTCTGCACCTGCAGCAGTTTCTTCGCCTGCTCCATCAGCTCCTCCGATTAATACTAGCAATTTTATTGATGAAGTGCCCACATCTGTTGCTGAATCTGTAGGGCACCAGCCTGCAACAGCTGAGTCCACAGTGTGCGTGGTCTGCTGGGAATCTCCGGTTGATGGAGCTTGTGTCCCATGTGGGCACGTGTCTACGTGTATGTCTTGCGTAAAGAAGATCATAGACAACAAAGGGGTTTGCCCTGTCTGCAGAGCCAAGATTAGTCAGGTTGTTAAACTCTATGGAATCTGAAAATAAAAAACAGTTATTTAGAGGGTTTTGTACATAAGACTGAGTAAATCGTTGGTAATTCTTTTATTTGGGGGAGAGTTGGGTGTCCTGTGATAATTATGTTATCATAGCTTATGCAGTAACACAAATAACATGATATTGCTTTGGTTTGATATATATTTATGTGAATACCAGCAATATCATGGAGTTTTCATGTATAGTAGTGTATACTTTAAGACAATTTTGCTTTCATGTTGGTGACATTATTTGACACTTGAGATAGTTTTTGGATCTCTGTTCAACTTCTTGATAAACTTTGTTCTCATATACAAATTGTAAAAATGCTTTCCTTTTCTTCCTCTTTTGGTACTAAAGGAGAAGCTTATTAGATCAAAATCGAAGAATCGTTCATGAACTCGCAGTCAAGTCAATAGTTAATGGTTCCAATTTCTCATGTTAAAAGTTTGCACTACCATATAATTTTAAATATTTTTTTTTATTTTAATATATTACTTGTAAAATTTTGTTTCATAACATTAAACTTGACTTCACGTCGTTTACAACACCTTCTCTTGCCTTTTTCAATACTAAAGGAGAGCTTACTAGATTCTTCGAAAGATATAAGATAAGCAAAGAAAAAGTTTGCAATACCTTTTCTCACGGAAACGTATCTAATAATTCACTCTTTAGCTTAAAAGATCAATATTAAGGCTGATCAAGTCCCATCACGTATAAACTTAAGAAAAAATAAAGGTTGCTTATTTCTAATTAAATCTAAAAAATTAATAAACGTAAAGAAAACAAGTGGACAAATAGAAAAAGATGATTGTTATTACGCAAATTTTAAACAATACAAAAGTTGTCCCGTCGTATTTATACTCAATATCATAGAAATTACAAAATCATAAATTATGAGTTAAGGAATTGAAACAATTACACTAAGATTGAACTCATCGAAGTCTGAAGAGTTATAAGCCCAACATGTTACATGTGCCTTGTGGCCTGTGGGATTCGGGCTAGTACTGAACTTGGGCCACCTAACATTAATGTAGTTTGAAGCATTATTCGAGTATCTCAAAATCATACTTAGTTTTTTTGGTGGATTATTTTTCAAGCCAGTTCATTTTAGTTTGTCAAAATCAAGGTTTTTTTGTGGGAAGAGTTCATGTTTTAGATGGGACAATTATTTTCGGGTAACTAAATGCAAGTCAATGTATATAGACCTAAGTAACGTAACTTATTAAAGGTGTGTTCAGGAGTAACTTACTGAGTATATTTATAGCATGTCTGGTAGTCGTTAATAGACGTATTGGGGTAATGAGAATGTATTTTAAGTATAATTATAAGGGAAGTATCCTTAAAATTCTCGTGAGGAGGCAATTCTCAAGTTTGTCTTTTTTCTCTATGAAGAAGTAATCTCATCCCTTAAACTTTTTTTTTTCCTCCAAGAATAAGCAATTTTCATTACCACTCATTACCGCCTACGAGGTACTATTAGATGTGAATGAAAATTTAAGAAGAAAAATAGATACTTTATAATAAATTAGCATTACCATGAGAATAAGCAATGATAATCTTTACTAATTTAAATATAAGTTAATTCTCGTTACCACCATTTATAACCAACTAGCAAATGGCCCAAAAAATTTGGCTAAGTGAAAACTCTAATAAAAATGAAAAGTGGTATATAATAAAATATCGTTTTAAGGGGAATAGCTTTTAGGAAATAGCGTAAAGGAAACATATGAACAAGTAACAACAACCACTAAGCCACATAAATTACTTTTGCCATGAAAAATACAACTACACAAGTACACTAATAGATGGATAATAAGAATTTAAACCTCTAAAGAGATCTATTTTTGCCCTTGTCTAAAAATTTTAGTTTGCCAAAAAGAGGCCGGATATGTGTCTCATCGTAAGAGACTAAATGGCTTTTCTAGCGGTACCAAAGGTCAAAGTTGATACTTAAAGTTTATTTACACTTGGGTATCAAAGTAAGACTTATTTTGATATACTAAGCTTTGGTATAAGTTGATACCAAAGTTCAGTGTCGATTTTTTGTCTTTTGTGCGAAAATACTAAAACGCCCCTGTTTTTACTCTCACGATCAGAAGCGAACATGTTTGCCCCAAAAATACCATTAGTGAAATAATAGATCCAATCTCACAATAATTAACTGTGTCAAATCAATGACTACCTTTTTAACATCTAAAAAGTTTGCTGCAATTATAACTTCCCAGTACATCACCATCTTGTTTATTTGGAATCTTAAGAAATTTTTTGAGGTATCATATAGTATTGATGAATGAACACATGACCAAAAAAAACTGTTGTCTTATTATTTCTGAAAAGAATATAAATTCTACATAGGTTATATTATGTGATTCTTATACAAAATCTTTTAGTGGGACAGTTTCTTTGCTTTAAGTATGTAACTCCACATGGGAGGTGCACCCCCTTTCATTTATTGGAGTTCCCCTTTTGGAGGGCAGGATCAGGATGGAGTAAACGGCAGTCAATCTTTATTATGGGACCATCTTTGACCCCTAAAATTGTACACTAATCTTATTTATGACATATAATTAAGCAGCACTTAAGGAGGAGGTGGGGAAAGGAATGTACTACAGTCTCAAAATTGAAGCCTATAAGTCACAGTTTTAGACGTTCCTGAGATCCGCATATCGAATGTCGTGGGATGTCTTGAGAGGACATGGGATGATATATTAAGGACTTACGACTTTGAGTGGACATAAGAACAACTTTTACGACCATTTTCGGGCCATTCCGTGGCTGCATCACAAAATCATAAATGGGTGGTTTGATGGCGTTCTGGGGCAATTCAAAATGTGTGAAATACCCGGGATGCATTATAATTCGTGTCGCATTCATAGGAAGGTTTTTGGAGAAAAAATATGACCAAGCCCGAAGGAGCCCTAAAATAGTCAAAATTGAAGTCTATAAGTCACGCTTTTAGACGTCGATGGGACACGTGCACCGAATGTCATGGGATGCCTCGAGAGGATATGGGATGGTATATTAAGAACTTTCACGACTTTGAAAGGACATAAGAACAACTTTTACGACCGTTTCATGGTCATTCCGTGGCTGCACCACAAAATCATAAATGTGTGATTTCATGACATTCTGGGGTAATTCAGATGGTGCGAAGCACCCACGATTCATTATAAGTCGTGTTGCACCCCATATGAAGGTTTTCGGCGAAAAGTATGACCGAACCCAGAGAAGCCCTAAAACGCAAAATTGAAGGCAAATAAGTCACGGTTTTAGACGTCCCCGGGTCCCGTGCACCGAATGCAATGCGATGCCTCGAGGGGACATGGGATATTATATTAAGGACTTCCACGACTTTGAACGGACATAAGAACAACTTTTGCGACCGTTTCAGGGCCATTCCGTAGCTCCACCACAAAATAATATATGGGTGGTTTGGTGGTATTCTGGGATAATTCACATGGTGCAAAACACGCGGGATGCATTATAAGTCGTGCTGCACCAATAGGAAGGTTTTCAGCAAAAAATATGACCGGGGCTCGGAGAGCCCTAAAACGGTCAAAATTGAAGGCTATAAGTCACGATTTTAGACATCCCTGGGACCCGTGCACTGAATGTTGTGGGATACCTCAAGGGGACATGGGATGGTATATTAAGGACTACCACGACTTTGAACCAACATAAGAACAACTTTTACGACCGTTTCGGGGTCATTCCTTGGCCGCACAACAAAATAATAAATGAGTTGTCTGGTGGCATTCGGGGGCAACTTCAGATGGTGCAAATCACCCTGGATGCATTATATATCGTACTGCACCCCATAGGAAGGTTTTCGGCAAAAAATATGAAAGGGCCTGGAGGACCCCTAAAACAATCAAATTTAAAGGCTAGAAGTCACGGTTTTAGACATCCCCCGGACCCGTGCACCGAACGTCGTGGGATGTCTCGAGGGGACATGGGATGGTATATTAAGGATTTCCACGACTTTGATAAGAACAACCTTTACGACCGTTTCAGGACCATTTCGTGGATGCACCACAAAATCGTAAATGGGTTGTTTGGTGGCATTTTGGGGCAATTCATATGGTGCGAAGCACCCGGGATGCATTATAAGTCGTGTCGCACTCCATAGGAAAGCTTTCGGCGAAAAAAAATAATCGGGCCCGGAAGAGACCTAAAACGATCAAAATTAAAGGCTATAAGTCACGCTTTTAGACGTCCCTGGGACCCGTGCACTGAATATTGTGGGATGCCTCAAGGGGGTATGGGTTGGTATATTAAGGACCGCCACGACTTTGAACAGGCATAAGAACAACTTTGACGACCGTTTCGGAGCCAATCTGTGGCCCCACGACAAAATAATAAATGAGTCGTTTGGTGGCATTCTAGACCAATTCAGATGGTGCTAAGCACCTGTGATGCATTATCAGTCGTGTCGCACCCATAGGAAGATTTATAGCGAAAAATATGACCGGGCCTGGATGAGCATTAAAACGGTCAAAATTGAAGGTTATAAGTCACGGTTTTAGACGTCCCCGTGACCCGTGCACAGACTGTCGTGGGATGCCTCGAGGGGACATAAGATGGTATATTAAAGACTTCCACGATTTTGAACGGACATAATAACAACTTTTACGACCGTTTCAGGGTCATTCCTTAGCCGCACCACAATATCATAAAGGTGGTTTGGTGGCATTCTGGAGAAATTCAATTGGTGTGAAGCACCCAGGATGCATTATAAGTCAAGGCGCAACCCATAGGAAGGTTTTCGGCGAAAAATATGTCCGGTCCCGGAGGAGCCCTTAAACGGTCAAATTTGAAGGTTATAAGTCACGATTTTGGATGTCCCTGGGACCCGTGCACCGAATGTTTTGGTATGCCTCTAGAGGACATGAGATGGTATATTAAGGACTCCCACGATTTTGAACGGGAATAAGAACAACTTTTACGACAGTTTCGGGGCCATTTTGTGGCTACAACACAAAAATAATAAATGAGTCGTTTGGAGCCATTCGAGGTGTAATTCAGATGGTGCGAATCCCCCAGGATGCATTATATATCGTGTCGCACCCCATATGAAAGTTTTCGGCAAAAAATAATATCGGGCCCGGAGGAGCCCTAAAACGGTCAAAATCGAAGGCTATAAGTCACGGTTTTAGACGTCTCTGGGACCCGTGCACCGAATTGTAATACTCCGTATTTTTATACTAATTCCGTACTAATTAAGAAAATATAAAAGAATTAATAAAAAAAAGGTATTTTAATTTATTTACAAGTTAATAGGAATAAATTATTAGTAATATGAAATTGTTAGGAATTTCCGGAATTTTAAAAGAGTAACCTAATCGACCTAGGGTTACTACCTTTTGGAAGGGAGTATAAAAAGAAAAGAAGATGGAATTTCAGAAAAAAACCCTAAACCCTTTCTTCTCCCTCTCTCCCAGCCGACTTTTCTCTCTCCTCACTCTCTCCTCAGCCGATTTCTCTCTCTCCCTCTCTCTCAGATTTTTCTCTCTCTCTCTCTCTCGGATTTTCGCTCAACCTCGCTGCTCTCCCTCTCCTCTCTACCCTCTCGTCACTTGTGTATTGTGTGCGTGAGTGGTGGTGGTGCGAGACATAATTCTGTCGAGAGATTGGTGCGAATTCGTCGAGGGTGTGGTGCGAGTGGACGAGGGTCTTGTGCGAAGTGCGTGCGTGGTTCGTGTGTGTGGAAAAGAGTGCTCGAAGGTGTTGTGCGAAGAGGTTCGAGTTGTGCGCGAAGGTGTTCGAGGGTAGTGCGCCAAGCTGCGGTGAGGGTGCGCGAGGAATCGCGTCGTGCGAGTGTAGCTGCGCGACAGATTGCGAGAAGGTTTGTGCGAGCGTGGTTCCGCGTCGTGCGAGCGTGGTGGCGCGACGGATCTGGGTCGCGCAAGGGGGTTTGGGCGACGGAAACCGGTTTCGGTGTTGTGCGCGTGTGTGGTGTGGTTTTCGGTCGCCGGAATTCTTTCGCCGGCGAGTTCTAGCGGTATAATTTTTGTACTTAACTTAGTATGTCAGTTTATTAATTATTTTATATTCTTTTTTCATAATTACGTACGTTGTATTTTAGTAATTAGTAATTAATAATTAGTAAGTAAAGTTGTGTAATAATTTATTAGATTGTTAACTAGTTAAGTTATTGTTCTGTTTTAAGTTAAAATGCTGGTTAGGTTTGTAATTGGAATAAGTTGAAAGTAGGAAAAGTGTGTCCTATTATAGTTACAGTTATTTTTTTGACCTGTTTCATGAACCTGACTTTGGGACATATGACTTACCTTTTGGACATGGAACTTACCTTTTGGACATGGAACTTATCTTTTGGACATATGACTTACTTTGGACATATGACTTATTTTGGACATATGACTTAACTTCTGGACATAAGACAGGTTGGACTTATGACCTTTTGGATTGGTAAAATAGTGGACTAATGTTACTAACTAACTTAGTTACTCACTAACTCTGACTTCTAAAAGACGTTAAATTCACTAGATTAGAATTATAACGAAAGTTCTGGAATAAGGTTTTAACTATCGTTAATTCGAATCGTGTGGTCGTTATGGTCTTAGTACGTAGTAGTTGTTAGTGTTATCAAGGACGTAACACTAAAGCTTTGTTTTAACGATTTAGGTCCCAATTTCATAAGCGGCTCGTTCTATTAAGTCAGCGAAAATTCTCCGTTACAAGGTACGTACGCGTACCAGTTTACTTTCAAAGCTTAGTATCATGTTTAGGTTGCAGTTCATGTTATTGGAACCTAGTACCATGATAGGGAACATTTGATTGTGATTGTTTGGTTAGACGTTTATAACGTGAAATCAATATGATGCATTGAAATATGTTGCATTGAAATGCGAAGTTCTATCGTAGTGTAACATCAGCATTATTAATCTGATCTATAGAGTAACAAGAGTGTTACTAGGGATAAGATTGAGTTTGGTAATTAAGAGAGTATGTAAATGACTCCTTAAAGTTATAAAAGAATGATTGGTAATAAAAGAAGATTATGGCGATACTTGTAGTTGGACTCCCTACAAGTATAGAACAATGGGGGGAGTGTAGGACTTGTCCTACACTCCTACGCAGGCCTACTGTGACGACAGTAGTGTCCTTATATTTTGATAACTCAAGTAGGCGGAAGGTTCCGTTCGATCTTGGGGGTATGCATACTAAGGTGATGGGTGTGAGACGGAACAAAACCGTATTTGCATTTCATCTAATAGACCAAGTTGTCTATTAAGGATTCAGTAGCCCGTATGATTCTAGTAAGATGACGGTGCCCGTTCGATGCCAAATAATGAAAGATTAAAGGATGTGAGATAACGTAGGTTCATATAACAGTTGTAATGTATGCTCATTTATTTCATATGTTTATGGTTCATTACGTACTCAGCATAGCTGACTCTGTGTGTTATTATGTGTTTGTTGTCCTGTGATGAACTATTGATACTTCAATGGGGAGCAGACTAGGTGAGCTGGTGCTGCTGCATGACATCAAGCATATGGGGGCTAGACTGTAGTTTGAAGTTAACTTTTGGTTTGATCATTAATGAATTTTATAGAACATTGTTACATGGTTTGAGTTTGAATAAAGAGGGGTCATCTATGATTCCCGAGTTGTATTTACATTTTCTATTCCGCTGCAATTTGGTTTTGAGACAATGAATTTGAGTTACCGTATTTCTAATTATGCCTTGCGTTCCATCGCGGCGGTAACACTCCCAAAGTCGATGCGACGTAGCTTTAGACGTGTATGGATTTTGGGGGTGTTACAAAACTGGTATCAGAGCCAGAAGCTCCTATTTTCAAAGACGTTTTCGAAACGATTTCAAAACGGGTAGTATGGGCTAGGAGCATATAGATCATGTCATATGCATTAAGTCATAGGCATGTTATCATTGCACTTTGTTTGTATCTCGAACTTGTATGTACTCTCTGTGTAATTGAAATGGTGAAAGATTCTTGAAATCTTCAAATGTGACTAGATTAAGAGAGTGTACAAAGATAGGTCTAAATTGATTAGACTCAAAACTTATTTAAGTATAAAAACTATTTATTGATCGAATGAGCTTGATTTCACTTGTGGATTTCAAAGTTAAAATGAGCATTTACCTCTTTACAAAAACTTAGACTATTCTATTTGTTTTTACTTTCACAGATGGTTCACGACATAGGCTGTAGGGACTTTTTGATGAAACAAGTAGGGGAAGACTGGGATATGTGGTTCTTTAAAATGAAGTCTGCTATGGATTACAGAATTATGCAAGGGGAACAGTGGTTACGATCTGAGGGCTCTAGGATACACTTCATGCTTCGTTATGTTCCAGATATAGAGCCATATAGATTTGTTCATCGTAGGTATGGGGATATGTGGACTCAGAAGGGTATTTCAATAGGAATAAGCATACCTACGGATACCAGAACCTGCCTTCCGAAAAGCACTTCCTCACTGACCTTAAATACTGCGAGAATGAGTGGAGGGTTCGTGAGACCAGGGGTCAAAACCCTTCTACTTCATCTGAAAGGGAAAGTTCGAGCAATAGGGCCATAGATGGGAATTCTGAGAACCCAGGGGTCATACCTGAACCGCCATCAGCACCTGTGGCAAAGAGGCCAAGATACCAGCCATTTGAGGATGAGTTATTGGCCGATGACTTTCAGAATCTTAGGACAGTCACTTACGTCTCTGATGATGAAAGGAACAATAGGACCTTCATTATAGTGTTGGGTGGGGTCCAGTTGTACCAGGGTTACATGGGGAGGATGATGATGATGAGCCACCTCCACTAGAGGATATACCAGTTGAGGAAGAGGACCCTGCTGAGAATGAAGACCCTGTTGAGGATGAGAATCCTGTTCAGGAGAGATCCTTGAGGCAGAGGATCCCATTGAGGAGGAGGATCCCATTGAGGAGGAGGATCCCATTGAGGAGGAGGATCCCATTGAGGAGGAGGATCCCATCGAGGAAGAAGACCCGAGGAAGACCTAGGACCCATACTAGAGGATATATTCTTTGAGGACGGCGAGCCTGAGGCAGATGAGATTGACCTTGATGGAGGGATGGAGGATTCTGGATCAGAGGATGAAGCTCACCGTCTTGGCCCATAGTTCTTTTGAACATATATGTAGGATTAGGATTTTTGTTTTATTTTGATCGTTTTTGTTCATTTGTTATGTTAGGGATAATAAGGCTTGCATGCCGATTAGGGAGTAACATTATTTGATTATATATATATATATAGTATTTCTTTACAAATATTACATTCCCATTTTCAATAATAGTGCATAGTATTATCTTTTATTGTTAATTATTGGCATCTTATTTTGGATGATTGTAATGCAAGTCAGTACAGACTTAAAGGTGTTCGCAATATATGTTTATATGTTAAATGTGTATTCGTTGAATAAGTTAAAACAAAAATTATGTGTAAGTCACTGAAATAGCTACTATGTTAATTTCAGCGCAGAATGGTTCGATCGGGAGGCGCCCCTGACACCTCTCTTAACATCGAGCAATCGATACGTGACCTAGTACAGATTACAGCCAACTTAGCCCAAGGTCACAGCCGGGATGGGAACCTATCTGAAAAAGTGGCCCGTAGGAACCCACCTATACTAAATGGAAAAGGGGGACCTGAAGAGTTGGAAAACTGGGTTGGGGAATTTGATAAGCTTTTCTTCACCCTAACCTGTCCTGACGAGAAAACAGTGCCCTTAGCTAGTTACTATCTGCAGGGGGATGCCCATTTCTGGTGGACCCAGGCTAAGGACAACCTTCTCAGCCAACCGGGTTTCGGGTGGGAAACTTTTAAAAAGGCCCTAAGAGACAAGTACTACCCTCCGTATCTTAAGAAACAAAAAGCCCAAGAGTTCATGATGCTGGAACAAGGGACCATGTCGGTAGAGGAATATTACCGAAAATTTATTGAACTGATGAGGTTTGCCCCAGAGATTGCCCCTACTGAGGAGGCTAAAGCCTCACGTTTTGAATTGGGACTTACCCTTGACCTGCAGGGTAGACTGGGGGGAGATACATTCACCTCTCTGGACCATGTGTTTGGCAAAGCTGCCCACCTTTATGCTATCAGGAAAAGGGAGGAAGGGGGTAAGCTGGGCGAGAAACGTAAGGATAACCCAAACCCTGAGGGCCAAAGTTTGAGAAAAAGCACAACGGGAACCAGAATAATCAAAACCCTCAGAGAAATTTTGGTAAGGGACCCAATAATAACCATAATCCCAACAACAACAACAACAACAACAACCGCAACAATAACACCATAACCGCAGACCTGAGCGTGTATATCGGTGTAGAAAGTGCCCGAACAACACACCTGGTAAGGATTGTGAGGGTAACAAGGTTGAATGCCGGGAATGTGGGAAGATGGGGCATAGAGCCTATGAATGCTATTCGAAAAACAAGCTAAACCCCAATGGCCAAAGGAAGGGAACTATGGGGACAAGCCCCGAAACGGAAATGGTAACGGGAATGGTAACGGGGGAGGTAATTACAATGGGAATTCTAACTATTCCAAGCCCGCTACCAATACCAGCAACCAAGTCTCTAATGCTAACAATGCAACTAGTTCCCAAGATAAGGGCAAAGGGAAGCTGTACATGATGACGGCTAGTGAAGAAGAGGCTCGTAGAGACGTTGTCACGGGTACATTTTCTATCAACTCCACTCCTGTTAAAGTTTTATTTGATTCTGGAGCATCCTTGTCATTTATTGCCCATGCAACTGTTAGAAATTTAACATTGGTCGAGTCTGAGTCGATTTCTATGCCTATAGTCATTCCATCGGGGAGACTGTTAATTGTTCTAAAAGATTCCTAAAAGTGCCATTAAAGATAGGTGAGGGATACTTTCCCTCTGATCTGATAGAGTTTAACTTATCAAACCTAGATATCATTCTGGGGATGGATTGGCTTGGGAAGTACAGGGCTAAGATAGATTGCGATGCGCAAAAAGTGGAACTAAAGGACCCTTTGGGGAAAAGAGTGTCATATAGGAGGATACCTCGAGAACCAGGAATTAAAGTTATCAATGCGTTACAACTTAAGAACTACGTAGACAAGGGTTGGCCCCTATTTATGTGTTCAGTGAGAAGAGTGGAGGATGATCCGTTAAGGCCTGAAGATGTGCCCATAGTCCGAGAATTCCAGGATGTCTTTCCTGAGGAAATACCTGGTATGCCTCCAAGGAGAGATGTAGAGTTCACCGTTGACCTGTACCTGGGACTGGACCCATTTCGAAAGCCCCGTATCGGATGGCTCCGGCAGAAATGAATGAGTTAAAGAACCAGTTAGAGGAACTTCTAGACAAAGGGTATATTAGACCTAGCATGTCGCCATGGGGAGCACCCGTCTTATTTGTGAAAAAGAAGGATGGTAGCTTGAGGTTATGTATAGACTACCGGGAGTTGAACAATGTCACTGTGAAAAACAAGTATCCATTACCTAGGATTGATGATTTGTTCGACCAACTTCAGGGTGCGGGGATGTTCTCCAAAATGACTTAAGGTCTGGTTACCATCAGTTGAGGATTGTTGATCATGATATACCTAAGACTGCCTTTCGAACCAGATATGGCCACTATGAGTTTACGGTTATGCCTTTTGGGTTAACCAATGCACCTGCAGTTTTCATGGACCTTATGAATAGAATTTTCCGACCCTACCTAGACAAATTCGTCGTAGTTCATAGACGATATCCTGATCTATTCTAAGAACAAGGAGGAACATGAGATCATTTGAGGGTCATTTTGCAGACACTTAGGGACAACCAACTTATGCAAAGTTTTCGAAATGTGAATTTTGGTTGGAAAGAGTGTCATTTTTGGGTCATTTTATCTCTAAGGAGGGTGTATCAGTCGATCCTGCGAAAATCAAAGCCGTGAGTGAATGGCCTACCCCAAAGAATGTCACGGATATACGAAGTTTCTTGGGTTTAGCCGGTTACTATAGGAGATTTGTGAAAGACTTCTCCAAAATAGCAAAACCTATGACAAACCTGATGAAGAAGGATTGTAGGTTTACCTGGAATGAGGACAGTGAGAAGGCCTTCCAAACACTCAAAGAGAGATTAACCTCAGCCCCTGTCCTAACCTTGCCTAATGGGAACGAAGGATATGATGTGTATAGTGATGCATCCAAAAATGGGTTGGGTTGTGTTCTGATGCAAAACGGGAAAGTTATAGCTTATGCGTCCCGACAGTTGAAGCCATATGAAGTCAATTACCCAACACATGACCTAGAATTGGCCGCCATAGTATTTGCACTCAAAATCTGGAGACACTACCTCTATGGGTAACCTGCCGTATCTTCACCGATCACAAAAGCCTTAAATATATCTTCACCCAGAAAGACCTCAACATGAGGCAGCGCAGATGGTTAGAGCTCATCAAGGACTATGACTTAGACATCCAATACCATGAGGGTAAAGCCAACGTTGTTGCTGATGCGTTAAGTCGCAAGTCTAGCCATAGCCTGAATACATTAGTCGTTGCCGACAAACTTTGTGAGGAATTCTCTAGACTTCAGATAGAAGTTGTTCATGAAGGGGAGGTAGAAAGATTGCTGAGTGCCCTAACCATCGAACCTAACTTCCTAGAAGAGATAAGGGCGAGTCAACCTGGGGATGTGAAACTTGAGCGAGTCAAGGCAAAGCTTAAGGAGGGCAAAGCAGAGGGGTTTGCGATCCATGAGGATGGGAGCATACGATATAAGGGTAGGTGGTGCGTGCCACAAAAGTGTGAAGAGCTGAAACAAAAGATAATGAGCGAGGGTCATAACACGACGTATTCTGTCCACCCGGGGGAGATAAGTTGTATAAGGACCTCAAGAAGATGTTTTGGTGGCCTGGTATGAAGAGAGCAGTAGCTGAGTTTGTTTCCAAATGCTTAACATGCCAGAAAGTCAAAAGTGAACACAAGAGACCTCAGGGAAAGATTCAACCTTAGACATTCCGACATGGAAATGGGACTCGATATCCATGGACTTCGTTGTCGCCTTACCTAGGAGTCGGGGAGGCAATAATACCATTTGGGTGATAGTGGATAGACTAACCAAGACAGCAAGGTTCATACCTATGAAAGATACGTGGAGTATGGAAGCCTTAGCCAAGGCTTATGTGAAAAATGTCATTCGATTGCATGGAGTACCCACAAGTATAGTATCAGATCGAGACTCTGATTCCTGTCGAATTTCTGGAAAAAGGTCCAGGAAGCATTTGGTAGTGAGCTATTAATGAGTACAGCCTTTCACCCAGCTACCGATGGTCAAACAGAACGAACTATTCAGACCTTAGAGGACATGTTGCGAGCATGTGCTTTAGAATACCAAGGGTCATGGGAAGACCATTTGGACCTCATAGAATTCTCATACAACAACAGCTACCATGCTAGTATTAAGATGGCACCATTTGAAGCGTTGTACGGGAGAAAGTGTCGTAGCCCTTTGTGTTGGAACGACATCAGTGAGACTGTAGTGTTAGGACCTGATATGATTCAAGAGACGATGGATCAAGTGCGAGTCATTCAAGAAAAGATTAAGACTGCACAGGACAGGCAAAAATCCTATGCGGACCAGAAGCGAAGGGACGAAAATTTCGAAGTTGGGGAAAAAGTGTTGCTTAAGGTGTCCCCAATGAAAGGAGTGATGCGATTCGGGAAAAAGGGGAAGCTAAGCCCTAAGTTCATAGGACCCTATGAGATACTGGCGAGGGTAGGGAAAGTTGCTTATCGCCTGGATTTACCCAACGACCTAGAAAGGGTCCATAACGTGTTTCACGTATCCCAACTCCGGAGTACGTACCTGATGCGTCACATGTCCTTGAACCTGAAAACGTAGAGATAGACGAAACTTTGTCCTATGAGGAGAAACCTGTCCAGATCCTAGACCGCAAAGTGCGAAGTACGAGGAATAAGGACGTCAGAATTGTCAAGGTGTTGTGGAGAAATCAAACTACCGAGGAAGCCACATGGGAAGCCGAAGATGCAATGCGTCTGAAGTACCCTGAGCTTTTCCAAGAGGTACGTGAGTTACGGGGACGTAACTTTTCTTTTAAGGGGGGAAGAATGCGATAGAATTTCGCGCTTTCACCCTAAAGTATGTTAATTATGTTGATTATGTTAGTTATATGCTAGTTATGTGTGAAAATTGCTTATCTATTGTGTGAACGTTAGAAAACGCTTGTGAAATTTGGGACTTAGAAGTGCAAAAGATCGTCGTTAAGACGGGCTACCTCAAAGTTTCGGGACGAAACTTCTTTTAAGGGGGGAAGCCTGTAATACTCCGTATTTTTATACTAATTTCGTACTAATTAAGAAAATATAAAAGAATTAATAAAAAAGGTATTTTAATTTATTTACAATTAATAGGAATAAATTATTAGTAATATGAATTTGTTAGGAATTTCCGGAATTTTAAAAGAGTAACCTAATCGACCTAGGGTTACTACCTTTTGAAGGGAGATAAAAAGAAAAGAAGATGGAATTTCAGAAAAAACCCTAAACCCTTTCTTCTCCCTCTCTCCCAGCCGACTTTTCTCTCTCCTCACTCTCTCCTCAGCCGATTTCTCTCTCTCCCTCTCTCTCAGATTTTTCTCTCTCTCTCTCTCTCGGATTTTCGCTCAACCTCGCTGCTCTCCCTCTCCTCTCTACCCTCTCGTCACTTGTGTATTGTGTGCGTGAGTGGTGGTGGTGCGAGACATAATTCTGTCGAGAGATTGGTGCGAATTCGTCGAGGGTGTGGTGCGAGTGGACGAGGGTCTTGTGCGAAGTGCTGCGTGGTTCGTGTGTGCGGAAAAGAGTGCTCGAAGGTGTTGTGCGAAGAGGTTCGAGTTGTGCGCGAAGGTGTTCGAGGTAGTGCGCCAAGCTGCGGTGAGGGTGCGCGAGGAATCGCGTCGTTGCGAGTGTAGCTGCGCGACAGATTGCGAGAAGGTTTGTGCGAGCGTGGTTCCGCGTCGTGCGAGCGTGGTGGCGCGACGGATCTGGGTCGCGCAAGGGGTTTGGGGAGCGGAAAACCGGTTTGGTGTTGTGCGCGTGTGTGGTGTGGTTTTCGGTCGCCGGAATTCTTTCGCCGGCGAGTTCTAGCGGTATAATTTTTGTACTTAACTTAGTATGTCAGTTTATTAATTATTTTTATATTTACTGTTTTTCATAATTACGTACGTTGTATTTTTAGTAATTAGTAATTAATAATTAGTAAGTAAAGTTGTGTAATAATTTATTAGATTGTTAACTAGTTAAGTTATTGTTCTGTTTTAAGTTAAAATGCTGGTTAGGTTTGTAATTGGAATAAGTTGAAAGTAGGAAAAGTGTGTCCTATTACTAGTTACAGTTATTATCGTTTCATGGGTGACCTGTTTCATGGAACCTGACTTTGGGACATATGACTTACCTTTTTGGACATGGAACTTACCTTTTGGACATGGAACTTATCTTTTGGACATATGACTTACTTTTGGACATATGACTTAACTTCTGGACATAAGACAGGTTGGACTTATGACCCTTTTGGATTGGTAAAATAGTGAACTAATGTTACTAACTAACTTAGTTACTCACTAACTCTGACTTCTAAAAGACGTTAAATTCACTAGATTAGAATTATAACGAAAGTTCTGGAATAAGGTTTAACTATCGTTTAATTCGAATCGTTAGGTCGTTATGGTCTTAGTACGTAGTAGTTGTTAGTGTTATCAAGGACGTAACACTAAAGCGTTGTTTTAACGGTTTAGGTCCCAATTTCATAAGCGGCTCGTTCTATTAAGTCAGCGAAAATTCTCCGTTACAAGGTACGTACGCGTACCAGTTTACTTTCAAAGCTTAGTATCATGTTTAGGTTGCAGTTCATGTTATTGGAACCTAGTACCATGATAGGGAACATTTGATTGTGATTGTTTGGTTAAACGTTTATAACGTGAAATCAATATGATGCATTGAAATATGTTGCATTGAAATGCGAAGTTCTATCGTAGTGTAACATCAGCATTATTAATCTGATCTATAGAGTAACAAGAGTGTTACTAGGGATAAGATTGAGTTTGGTAATTAAGAGAGTATGTAAATGACTCCTTAAAGTTATAAAAGAATGATTGGTAATAAAAGAAGATTATGGCGATACTTGTAGTTGGACTCCCTACAAGTATAGAACAATGGGGGGAGTGTAGGACTTGTCCTACACTCCTACGCAGGCCTACTGTGACGACAGTAGTGTCCTTATATTTTGATAACTCAAGTAGGCGGAAGGTTCCGTTCGATCTTGGGGGTATGCATACTAAGGTGATGGGTGTGAGACGGAACAAAACCGTATTTGCATTTCATCTAATAGACCAAGTCGTCTATTAAGGATTCAGTAGCCCGTATGATTCTAGTAAGATGACGGTGCCCGTTCGATGCCAAATAATGAAAGAGTAAAGGATGTGAGATAATGTGGGTTCATATAACAGTTGTAATGTATGCTTCATTTATATTCATATGGTTTTCATGGTTCATTACGTACTCAGCATAGCTGACTCTGTGTGTTGTTATGTGTTTGTTGTCCTGTGATGAACTATTGATACTTCAATGGGGAGCAGACTAGGTGAGCTGGTGCTGCTATGACATCAAGCATATGGGGGCTAGACTGTAGTTTGAAGTTAACTTTTGATTTGATCATTAATGAATTTCATAGAACATTGTTACAGGGTTTGAGTTTGAATAAAGAGGGGTCATCTATGATTCCCGAGTTGTATTTACATTTTCTATTCCGCTGCAATTTGGTTTTGAGACAATGAATTTGAGTTACCGTATTTCTAATTATGCCTTGCGTTCCATCGCGGCGGTAACACTCCCAAAGTCGATGTGACGTAGCTTTAGACGTGTATGGATTTTGGGGGTGTTACACGAATGTTGTGGGATGCCTCAAGGGGGTATGGGTTGCTATATTAAGGACTGCCACGACTTTGAACGGGCATAAGAACAACTTTTAAGACCGTTTCAGAGCAATTCTGTGGCCGCACGACAAAATAATAAATGAGACGTTTGGTGGCCTTCTAGGCCAATTCAGATGGTGCGAAGCACCCGGGATGCATTATAAGTCGTGTCGCACCCTATAGGAAGGTTTTCGGCGAAAAATATGACCGAGCCTGGATGAGCATTAAAACGGTCAAAATTGGAGGTTATAAGTCACGGTTTTAGACGTCCCCGTGACCCGTGCACCGACTACCATGGGATGGCTCGAGAGGACATAGGATTGTATATTAAGGACTTCCACGATTTTGAACGGGCATAAGAACAACTTTTATGACCGTTTCAGGGTCATTCCCTAGCCGCACCACAAAATCATAAAGGTGGTTTGGTGGCATTCTGGGTCAATTCAGATGGTGCGAAGCAGCCGAGATGCATTATAAGTCGTGTCGCACCTCATAGGAAGTTTTTTGACGAAAAATATGATTGCGCCCGGAGGAGCCATAAAACGGTCAAAATTGAAGGCTATAAGTCACAGTTTTTGACGTCCCTGGGACCTGTGCACCAAATGTCGTGGGATATCTTGAGGAAACATGAGATGGTATATTAAGGACTTCCACGACTTTGAACGGACATAAGAACAACTTTTACGACCTTTTCAGGGCCATTATGTGGCTCCTCCACAAAATCATAAATGGGTGTTTTGGTGGCCTTATGGGGCAATTCAGATGGTGTGAAACATCCATGATGCATTATAAGTCGTGTCGTACCCCATAGGAATGTTTTCGGGGAAAAAATATGACCGGACCTGAAGGAGCCCTATCACGATAAAAAATTACAGATATTGTGGTAAAAAAAAAGTTAGATAGCTTTTATCAACTCAATGATATGCTCTTTCAGTCTTTTCAGGTTTCTTTCATATGGTTAGTTTACTAAAATTATAAGTATTCTCTTTATTTGTATTTTTTAATAGTCTACATACATATATTAATAATTTAATTAGATGTTCAATATATATATATACACACACACTCAAACAGCAAATATTTCTCCCCTTAAAATAAAATAAAAACTCAAAGTTTTTAGTAAAATTAGTATTTCCTTTGCCCAAAAAGTAGTTCTCATTTCCATATTTAGTTTCACATTTTTTCCATAATTTGTCTAGAAAAACCGTGTCCCATAATTTATTTGCTTCTTGGATTTTATTTTTTTTCCTTTGTTTATTCAACCAAAATGTTACAATTAACAATCTTTCACCAATTATTCTCCATTCTCTCTCCTAAAATCGTATTTTCTCATACAACATTTATTTAAATAAACAAAAAATCTTTACTATTCTTAGCTTCTTATATTCTACTTACATAAATTACCGTGAAAAAAGGAAAATGGAAGCTATATTTTAAGATGGAGGGAGTAATTTATATCTTTTTTGTATCATAAGCATACTATTAATGATGTCCTTGAAAAGTGGGCCAAGACTTGAATGTTATTAAGTACATCATTCAATTTCTCATTAAATTCTATTGTTATCATTAAAAGTACTTATTAGGACATTTTTAAAGAAAAATATCTTTATCCATTAATAGGCCAAAACTATTTTACCTTCGTTAAACATAGTGATTCATATTCGATATATTTTTTTTATTTTCGTTAATATTATTGCCCTCATAATTTTCATTTCAACTTTACACTTTTATTTGGTACATGTATAGCTAGATTGATATTGATTTTATATTTGGATTTGTAAGAGAAAGGAAGCCTTCTAAGAATGAGAAAAATAAACTAGCAAATCAAAAGGAAATAATATAAATGAAACACAAAAAAAACTAATAAGAAACTACGCATGGCAAAACTTATGATTTACAAGTACGAAAAACATGTAGTAAAAATGTAAAATATATTGGAAACCAATGGGAAATTACAATATAGTATTCTGAATAAATTGTGAAATATGAAAATCTATATAAATATAATAAAAGGCGTGCATAAACAAGAAACCGTGTCACGTGGCGCTCTCCCTATGGAGTTTTAGTTCATATAATCCATGTACAATAAAAAAATTTAGAAATTATGTAGTATAGAGTTTGATCCCAAGACCTCAAGTATATATACTAAAGTCTTAACCATTATACTAAGTTGTATTTAGTGTTATTATCATAAAGTAGTATTATATTAATAAATGAAATTTTTTCTTACTTGGACTGCCCGACCTAATATATAACTAGTTTAGTCTTGTAAAATGTATGACTATATGCAAACAATATTAGAGGTAAATCATATTTAACCTCCTTGCTATTTGAGGGACATATTGAAATGATTGCTAGTCAATTCATATAAAAGGTCAAATGAACAACTAACTCAACTAACCATGTTCTTTAATTGTAGCTTATTGTACTAAAATAGAGCTAATATCACTGCTTACTTTTTTCAAGTTTGGTTAGTAGTGGATTTCAATCATTGTACTTTAGTATAAAGCGATATATTACCTTTGTGGTGTGTAAACCTTCAATCTTGCACCATCGAAGGCTGAGTTTGTCTAGGCAACCAACCGTTTGAGTCTTTTAGGAGACTCAAACAGGGGCAATTTGGTCATTTTAAGCTTTGAAAATTTCACTCGCGTGTTGTTTGGTACCAATGCTAGGTTAGATTGGTACATTGTCCGAAAATTTTGATACCAAAGTAAGGTTGCTTGGTACCAATCCTGATAACAATGTGATACCAATACCAGGTTATAATGGTACCAATGTGAGTGTTTGAGTCTTTTTTGGACTCAAACAGTTGGTTACCAAGCCTTTCTCATCGAAGGCTCTATAAACATGATTCATTATTAATAATATTTAGATTTTTAGCAAAAGTGATGAAGTTTTGGACCCATTAAAATAGTAAAAATTGGTACCTACTACATGCATGCTTACACTTTCCTACCTTCTACCTACATTTAATTATGAAAGAATGACATCCTAATATTTTGAAGCCAAATCCCTGAAAGCCTGTCATTGGTTTATAGAGGTACAATTTCATTTAATTTGGTGATGTATGTTGTCCATCAATAAATTGAGCATATCTTACTGATTTTAGATGGTCTCTACTCTCTAGCTATAGAAATAATTTGTTCAATAAGCCCTTAGGTCTAACATCAGTTGTAAAGAGAAGTCTAGTAATCTCTCCTGGAATATTCTTTTGCTAAGAAATCTGGACAATCCGGAATAGTCAAATTTTATTAGCTTTAGATTGCCAACTTGCAATAACCAGACTCAGCCAAGAAGAGATTTTTCATAATGTGTATGCTAATGTTATAAAAGAATGCATGGAAATTTCAAAACTGTTCGGAGAAGTGAAGTTTGTGTTCTTGAGGCGTGAAGATAACAAGGTTGCGGACATGCTCGCCAAAGATGCACGAAAGATGGAAGCCACTCCTACTGTTGTTACGGAACTATGTGATCCCCCTAATTGTTGCACTAGTTTGTTAGCGGATGATTGTATTAGACTCTTTCAAAACTAATGCTTGAATGAATTCCCTTTAATCGAAAAAAGCCCTTATTTGGCAATTTGCAAATAGGAATTGAGTATCGATTGGTAGTGTCAATCTTTTTTACTAGTACTCTTATATATGAGATTTTATAAGTTTTTGGCAGCACGTAAGATTATAAATTAAAATATATAAATCGTTTTCACTTTTCATAGGGCGAATTAATGTCTAAATTAGAAGCATAAATGCTCCGATTATTTGCACTCGATCGGAGTGAGATTTTTTTTATTAAAATTTTGTGGAAAACCCATCAAATATAAAAAGTTATTATGAGGTTTGTGTTATGTATAGTAATTTTAAAAAGAGGGCTGAAAACTAGGGAAAACAGTTAAAACTTGCCAAAATGCAATAAAAGTATCCAACCACAAATTTGTGCTTTTTTCTTCTACTTCATCCGTTTCAAAATAGATGGTACATTGTTGACTAAAACGCTTGTCGAGGCACTACTTTGACTACTAATATTTTAATTATGTATTAGAGTAAAGTATAAAATTTTGATTTTCTGAAAATATACATTAAGACAAATCCAACAACATATTACATTATAACATTTGATTTTACCTAATAGTAAATAATGCATGGTCAAACCTCATTCATGAATAGTGAAAAAGTCAACAATGTAGCATCTATTTTGAAACGGAGGAAGTATGATTTTATTAGTACCCTTACCATCAAACAGTGAAATATATTCTGAGAAGATACATAATACTAATCTGTCCGGTAGCAGACTTTTAAGCAAAAAAAAGTTGAGACAATAATTATATGTCAAAGACAACAACTTCTTAATTATCCGTAATATAAATGACAAAACAAGTAAAATTATAATGTCTTTACTCTTTAGTCCAAATAGAAGGCCGGAAGACAACTGTATGGTGACAAGTTTATGGATAAGATAATACTAATAAGATCACTTGGTGATAAATAGGATAATAATTGCTAACTTAGTTGTTTAGTTGAACCAATTTAGTTTAAAATGATGAGGCACACCAAACTTCCACATTTTTAATATACATTCATCGGGTGACAATTCATCTAACCTTATATGTTAGGTAAAATTGTCATCAATACTCCGAACTATAGCTTGAATACACCCAACACTATCAACTATGACTAATAACCTAAACACTACCGTATACGGGGTGGGGTGCAGTTTGTACCAGCAACTACGGGTGGGGTGTCGTGTGTACCATAAAAACCCACCGTCTTTGGCAATATCTTAGGCTTTCGTCCTCATTTGTGGTACGAAATACACCGCACCGCACAACATAGTTGGTGGTATTTAGGCTACTAGTCGTAGTTGGTGGTTTTGGATGCAGTCGAGCTATAGTTTATGATGTTGAGGTCAATTTTGCCTATATGCTATAGTTAGGAAAATTTTATGATACAATATTTTATTTTATGTATCTAGAGTTAATTATACATATAAAGGTTACATAATGTATAAACACTAATAATAAATGTATACATCCAAATTAACATTATGATCTCCCTAGAAAATGGCTATTAGGTGCATCCAATTGCTGATCATCCTTAGTCCCAAAGGCTAGAAGAACTTTTTTGGGTACTGTTTAGAGAGCTAAAAATGTAGAGATGAGATTTGATCTCAAGATCTCGTGAAATTGAAAAGGGAGCTTTAATTAACTGAGCTAAGCTCACTCTCAGGCTAGAAGAAATATACACATTATATTTGATTAGGTTGGTGATCAACGAGGGATAATGACATCAAATTAGGTTAAACATGCATATTATACATATGATATATCTATGTTTTGGTGTATGTTATATTGGTATGATACATATATGCAAAAATATAACTCAAAATCACAATATATAACACATCTTACATATAAATTCTTAAACCATAACTCTATTTTTTTCCCAACAAATTAAGCCATGACTTCATTTATATGTTTAATGAAATAATAGCATATGCTTTTAGTAATCATCCTATATATAAAGAAACTTAATATATTAATGTAATTATTTTTCTCCCTCATTCATTAGTTTGAAGAATAGAAAGGATTGGAGTTACTTATAGACTATACAACTAGTTATTAGGTCCGGGCTACGCCCCGGGTAAGAAAATTTTCATTTATTAATATTGTACTTTGATATGATATCACTAAATACAACCTGGTCTAGTGGTTAAAACTTTAGTACATTAACTTGAGGTCACGGGATCAAAACCTATACTATGCAATTTCTATTTTTTTTATTGTATATGGATCACATGAACTAAAACACCCTATGGAGAGCGCCACGTGGCACCGTTCCTCGTTTACGCACGCCTTTTAATATATTAGTACGTCGTTCATCTCATTTGAAATATGGACCAATATGCAAATAATAACTTCTCTAAAATATAACAAATTATGTTTAAGGAGTTATTATGAGATAAATATATAACTATTAATTGTAAAATTATCCAGTACAAACCTAATATGGATGGTGGACGAAAAATTATTTCGGTCATTGCTAAACAACTTAGTTATGAATTTGAAAATAAACCTTTAAAATATGCGGTGATTTATGTTAATGTTTTTTTATACGCTATAAACGCAAAAGGTTAAGAAATTCAAGGTGCAACATAGAGATAAAAAAGGCTAAAAAAATACAAAATTTAATATATGATAGTCATAGGTTTATTAATAATGCATAAACAAAATTACTAATAGCTACAAAGCACAAATGATGCGACCGATGGTGCACAAATGATGCGACCGATAATATCGTCACACAATTACTTGAGCTGAGCGTGCATCGTGTTATACACATAAGACACAATAAGTCTTGGGTAGACCCGACTCACTATTTTTTTTTAGGAACACGACTCACAATAATTTATTGTGAACACAAAGTGACTATATTACACAAAAGCCTGACTAAAACTGAAAAAAATTATTATAACAGAGAAAACTGACTATATCATTCAGACACTAACTTTACAAACAGTGGTTATATTATACAAAAACCAACTATATCAAATAAAAATAAATTATACCGTACAATATTCACAGTAAAATTATTGTGCACCGAATCTATTCAAGCTTCTTAACATGAACAAAACTGAGATTAGAACAGAAAAAAACAGTCATGTCCTAAACAATATGGGCCCCTATCTCTTTTTGCCCTAAACAGGAAAACAAAAGAAATTACCCCTCTTCTTTAATCAAAATACACTCCCTCTCTTAAATTTCTGAAATTTTGATGTCCATGGAAGCGTTGTAAACAAGGTACATATATATATGAGAGTTTTCCAGAAATGGGAAAAATTTTGAGGGGAAAATGGTGACTTTTTTCCAGTCTCAACAAATTTTCCACCTTTCATGCTAACAAAACTTGCCTTTTTTTGGGTTTGTTAATGCCTTCACCTACTCTTTTCCCCTGCATCAGGTAAAACCATATTCTTCATTTGATATTTCCTCTTATTTTTTCTGGGTTTTTAATATCTTTTGTCAAACTTGTAATTATTTCCATGTTATTGGGGTAGAAACATGGTAAAAATTCATGTTTTTTTTGCTATTTCATGATTTGGGTTGTTAATTTTTTTGAGTAATATTGTTATTTTGGAGATCCTCTAGATTAGAATTTAATTGGGTTTTGTTCTCTATGATGTTTTATTAGCTGGGAAAATGAAAAGATTGAAAATTGATGCTGTTTGTGCTATGAAAATAGGTGCTGCATGTGTTTGGTGTAAATTTCTCCAGAAATATGAGGTTTTCTGTATTACTTGAGAGAAATTTTGGGTTATGGAAGTCTTCTATTAAGAGAAATGTTTTTCTTTCCTGAAAAAAATTATGTCAAGAGAGCCCCTTTTGGTGCTCTTTCTTCTGGATTTATAGTGTTTTTGTTCCTTGTTGAAGAAAGGTGTTAAGTGAAGTAAGAACTGTTGTTATGAGTTATGACCCTAGTTGCCAAATACTTCACTTAACAACTTTCTTCAGCACAACAAGGAACAAATTACTATATTGAGGGTTAATGTTTGATCCTAAATGGATGAGGAGCTGGATGTTTTAAGCTTATAGCACATCAGATTTGAGTAAAGATGTTTACTATTGTCACCTATTATTTTATTTCAAATCTAAAAAGAATTTGAGAAATCTTTCAATGTTCAGAGTTTATGTAATCATCTATTTAGAGGCTTAATTACATTGCTCCTTTTATCTTTCTTTCTGATTTGTAATTCTCTTGTTCTGAAGGTGGGGGATGTTTGAACTTTCATGGTTCTTTATGCTTCTGTTTGCTTATTGGAAACTGAGTTGTACTTGTGAGTTGTCGTATATAGTAGTTCGAGTCGGGACAATTTGCGGTTGCGGGGTGGCTTTGAGGCTCAGACTCATCTGTTTTAGGGATTTGGATCATTTTTTTGGTCATTTGAAGTGTCTAGATGTCATATGTTACTATGGTTTGAGATGATTATTAAAAGTGTCGCAGTGTTTTAGCTCTATGGAATAGATATTGTTCTTCTGAGACTTTGGGTTGTGAATTCGTACGAGACACGCTTTGTCTAGACATTAGATTTAAAGGTATGATGCATAATATAGCTTTTTAGTGTAAGGTCATGTATTTCTGCCAAAGCACATGTTCAAACTTTTTCGAACTATACCCTGGACTATCCCATAGGATATAAGGAGGGCCTACTGCAAAAGTTATCATGATAGATTAGTATTACATGATTGCCTTACAGACTGAAACTTGAAGATCTAAAGCAAGAAAAGACTGGGATTTAGATTTTGTGTTTCGCTTTTTTTTTTTCTTTTTTCCTGCTTTTGTGGTTTACTCATTACACCTGCTTTTGTGGATTTATTAAAAGCAAGAGATATATTGAGAGATTTGTGTATATATTGAACTTGAAGCTGACGAGAAGTATATTTTCATAACAATTAGTTCAATGCTGATGATCAATGCTTGGAGCTTCTTGGCATTAATCTTTCTTTAGATGTAGTTATATATCTGTGTATCGCGGTGGCATGTATGTCATGCATTATTGGGCATGACAGTCCCATCTCAGTGCATGTTCCTGTGTGTGATGAGAACCAACTGACATCAGGGCCTAAATCCCATTCCCTTCTGGCTGCGGAGCTGAGGATAATTTACTTCTCTGCTGAATATAGGCTGTTACCAGTGTCTAAAGTGACCACAACCACAACAAAAGTTCCCAATCCTTAATCCCGATGGGGTCAACTGTATGAATCAAGATTGAGTTTTTGTATGTACATATGGAATTTGGAGCTCTGTTCATCATATAGAATACTTTCCAAACCGATCCTTACGTATATGAGGAAAAACAACGGGGGCTTTACACTGGGAAACGAAATCAAACGATGTCTTTAGATAATAGGATTACAATATAGGCAATTAGGCATATCAGTGTATGTAGGAATCTCTTTTCTCTTGATAATGTTCTGATTGCTGTATTTAAGTTTCTTCTCAAGATGAGAAACTAGATTTTTGCTTACTATGTTACAGATACATCGCAATTGAAGCATATCATTTGTTGTTGATGCAGGTGAAATGGAGGCTAAATACATGAGATGTTTGAACAACAGCATTTCTCGATTTATTCATTTAATGTCATGTCAAACATCAAAGGCTATGCCTACTCGAAATGAATTTGAGATATTGGCTACTATGCTCAAGCATTTGAAACCTGTTCTTGATGAAATTGATGATGACAAGATAGCTTCAGAAGCAGTTTTATGGAAGGAGTGTGAAGATCTGGATATTTACATTAACACTGCTAGGGAATTTATGGAACAGTGGTCTCCGAAGATGAGCAGTATTCTTTCTGTGAGTAGATGGGTTCTTCCTCCCCACATTCTCTCCTCTCCAGTTTAGTTTTGGCGTTTTCTCCTCACCTAGTTTTCACTTAGTTTTGGGAAATAAGTTCAGATGTTGGGCTAATATAAGGTCTATTAAGTTCAGAATAGTTTCCCTTAAAAAAGTTCAGAATAGTTAAGTTCGGGGTTATATTTTCAGATTCGTGACACTCCGGTGAAGATAACGGCATAATGCTCCCTTTGTTACACCTTTTTGCTGAAAATTGAAGAATCTTATAAAGTTGAGGAAGCTTGGAAACAGTAAGAAATTAAGACAATGCTTAAGATATTGCTCACTTT
Source organism: Beta vulgaris subsp. vulgaris (assembly GCF_026745355.1). Classification (NCBI taxonomy): domain Eukaryota; kingdom Viridiplantae; phylum Streptophyta; class Magnoliopsida; order Caryophyllales; family Amaranthaceae; genus Beta; species Beta vulgaris. The sequence continues at coordinate 66,586,541 of NC_079206.1, read as the reverse complement.
CCCATATGTGGTTTAGCAGTGTTTGAAATGGTGATGGTTTTGGCTGTAGTTACTTTCCATGCTCACTCTGTTCCTCCAGGCTATGGGTGGTGCTACTTGTTGCTCGCTATACCTTCTCTTTCTCCTGCGTGCATGAACATCATTTTTCAAATAGTGCATTTCTGCTACTTGTGACCTACTCTAACTGTTAATTTTCTAGTCTTCCCCCTTTCCCTATCTTCCCATTATGTGCTTTGCTTTTCAGTAAAGACCTAAGAAGGAAATTCTGGGTACCTGTTGTAGTTTTTGGGGTAATGTTTATGTACATTGTGCTAGATTTTAACAATTTGTTCTTCTGAGTTACCACTATCTTATAACCGCTTCATTTGTCAGGTTTCACGAAGTGAGCAGTTGCTGAAAACAATCAAGAGATCTGCCCTTGAGATTTGTAGTATATTATGTAGGTTGTTACGAACATCACCGTCTTCGTCAAGTTTCGCTGGTGTGCAAGTATGTACCGAGATAATGGTAGCTTCGGATAACTCCTTATCAAATATACTCTCATTCTTTAAATCTACTTTCAAGCTCTTGTCGTAGTCTCTAACTTTGGTATTACATTTCAGCATTGTGTCCAGGAGCTTCAGAGCTGGCAACCAGAGCGGATCTCAGGACACATGGAACAGGCTCTAAGAAGTAAAAACGATAATCTAATCTCTTGCAGTCAACACTTGGCAGAAATTGTGGAGTCTCTGAGCCTAGTGTCAAATCAGGAGTTACTTAAAGAGAGTATTGCTGTTGAAAAGGAGAGGGTGAAACTTGATGCAAACAAGTGCGTAGAAGAAGTGGATCAAATAAATCAAATTGTGGATCTCCTGGCTCTTATTCGGGACTATCTGCTTAAAAATGGATGCTTTGGAACAATGAAAGGTGTTCTTATCCCATCATACTTCCGGTGTCCTTTGTCATTAATTTTCATGTTAGATCCAGTCATTGTAGCTTCGGGTCAAACTTTTGAGAGGTCTTCCATCCAGAAATGGCTTGATCATGGGTTGAGAATCTGCCCTAAAACCCGCCAGTATCTTTCACACACTAATGTCATACCAAATTACACTGTCAAGGCACTGATAGCAAATTGGTTACAGGAAAATAATCTGAAACCTCCAAATAGTTCTGAATTATCTGCTCAAGATGTAATTCGTACCGATAGTTTCGGCTGTTCGGTTCATAGTAGTGACTCTATGTCCCGGTCCTCCCTAGAGGTTGGAGATGCAGTAGGGAGGCTAAACATTGATGAACCTTCTTCTTTATCTGGTGAGATAAGCTCGAGCACGTGCCAAGGTTTGGAGGCTAAGAATTCGAATCACCGATCCTCCGAACACACGTATGCTCACAGTAGGACCCACTCTGCAACAAGTGCTGTTTCCAGCTGCGACTACGTGCCATCATCAATAAGCGAATTGTCAAGGATTTCTGACAGGCATGAAAAAGTAGGTGAGATAGTGTCAGAGCATTCATCTTCTCAGAGTGCATATACGAGCTCTGCGATGAATGCCAATGGCAGCAATAAGTATGGCAAAGTTCACTCACTTTCATTCTCGGACTCGGGACATGATGAAACGACGTCATCATTTCATGTTGATGAAATGGTAGAGCATCTTAAAGGACCATCAAATTCGCTGCAAACTTCAGCGGCAGCTGAGCTACGGCTTCTTGCCAAGCACAACATGGAGAACCGCATAATTATTGGGAAATGTGGAGCTATTGGCCCTTTAATCTCACTTCTACACACTGATGTCAAGATAACCCAGGAGCATGCTGTGACAGCGCTTCTGAATCTTTCACTTAATGAAGAAATTAAAGCAAAGATTGCAGAAGCTGGAATAATTGAACCTTTAATTCATGTGCTTAAGACAGGCACTGATACAGCTAAAGAGAATTCAGCTGCAGCTCTTTTCAGTTTCTCTCTTCTTGAGGATTTCAAATCGAAGATTGGCCGCTCTGGAGCAATCAAAGTGCTAGTTGATCTTCTAGCTCGAGGAACTATCAGAGGGAAGAAGGATGCTGCAACTGCCTTGTTTAATTTGTCCATCTGTCATGAAAATATAGCTCGAATAGTTCAGGGCGGGGCTGTAAAGTATCTAGTTCAGCTTCTAGAACCTTCCACAGGAATGGTTGACAAATCTGTAGCCCTTCTCGCAAATCTATCCCCAATAACAGAAGGGCGTTTGGCAATTGCCAAGGAAGGTGGGATACCGCTGCTTGTTGAGATTGTTGACTCAGGTTCGCAAAGAGGAAAGGAAAATGCTGCTTCTGTGCTGTTGCAATTGTGTCTTAATAGTAACAAGTTTTGCAACTTAGTGCTTCAAGAAGGTGCTGTTCCTCCACTTGTTGCTCTGTCACAATCAGGAACCCCTAGAGCTAAAGAGAAAGTATGTGACACTCTTTTCTTTTGTTGTTTCTCTTCTCTCTTTTTTCTGAGGTCTTAAATATGAGTTTAGTTTATAGTATGTTCGAAAAGTATACTTATCTGAAGATTCTAAGTGCTTTCAAGTAAAGTCTAGTTCTTTTTGAGGTACACTTAAAATCTCTGTCAATGGGCCAAATTCGAGTGTTAAAGGAATAACACTAATTTTTATTTAATGATTTGCAGGCGCAGCAACTTCTGAGCCATTTTCGTACTCAGCGTGAAGGGGGCTCAGGCAAAAGAAAGAAGTGAGGCAATGTTGCTACTCCTATTGTATTCACCATCTTTTTTTAATGAGGTAATTTACGTTAGAAAATTCGTATCCTTCTTAGATCAGGCATTCTTTAACTCGTAAATCTTTTCAATCAAGTATGCAAGTCATTAAGATTTAGTTTGTATAGTACATATTAGCTACTAGTCAGGTAGGGGTTTGTTAGTGATGAGTTTGTTCTTGATAAAATTCGTCTTTAAATTTGTATATATATTTGTAATATAGAATCTTGGTGTCTGCAATTCATTGTTTAGTCTTCTTTAGAACATTGTGTAAGCTTGAGCATACAATGGCTATTTTGGCATACTTTTGGAGAGCAGATTTCTTGTCAAGATTTTTATTTTCTCATCATAGAGAAAGTAGGTGGTTGGTTGTCTATACAGGTAGCTTGCAACAATTGAGCAAGTCTTGCATGCATCCGGATTCCGATTAAGGTTCTTATTAGGGGATGGCAAAAACAAAGAAATTCAACTAGCTTAATTGGTAAAGTCACGTGGAGACGAAGCTTATGAGTTATGACCTTGGATTGGATGTGGTTGCACTTCCTTCGTGGCTCTATTATACATACGTAGAGGGCCGGACTTGAGTTTGGTCCATTGGATGGTCACTTATTACTCGGTATCTCTACTCGTTTGGGCCTGACTACTCTGCGCTTGACTAAGACCTATAAAATTCATACACTTAGTTTGAAGTACATTGGTAATGAGAAGGACATGTTAAAATTGACAAGTATATTGTACTTGTATATGTTTGAAGTTTTACTATGAGTTAATTAAGCAGGAGCAAGAGTTTGGGTAGTTGGTGGATCAACAATGTGTATCCATACTGCTGTTTCTCATTGCAGAAGGATGAATTAAAGACAGAAGCAATTGTTGGAGCATTGCATTAGCACCTTCAAATCATTCCTACAAGGGGCGCAAATCATATCATGCTTTCACTTCTTGTGCGCTACATGCATCACGTATGTGTACGATACAAGGAAACTACGTGTATACATAATGTATCGACGCATGAGGTGTATATGCTATTTAATAAAAGGCTGTATACGTATATTTTTTATTAATTTTTTAAGTAGAATCCTCTGGATTGTCTTCGCACAACCTCCACCCAAAGGCCCACTACAAGCCAGACACACCCTGAACCCCTGAACCCCCCCCCCCCCCCCCCCCCCCCCCCCCCCCCCCCCCCCCTCGCCCTTAAATCCCAAACAAATGCTTGGGGGTAGGAATTGAATCCTAGACCTTGCTAGGGAAGATGGGAAAACTCACCACTTGAGTCAATTTCAATTCATGGCTGTATATGTATATATACCATTAACTAAGAAAGGAATATCATAAGTCATAGCAAAAGGATCTATATCGGAATTTGGCCCATTGAATTTGGCCTTTATTAGGCTTCTTATAAGTTGCAACAAAGAAAAATCTGAAGATTTTTTATCAAAATGAATGAAAGGGGTATGAGAGAATAACTTTGATTTTGAAAGTGCATGTATTTGGAAGACTCATGTCCTTATCAAATTGAGACTTGTTTGAATTATTGAAGATGAAATGTTGGCATTTCTTTGAATGGTCCAACTACATAAAGTCAATCCTTAATTGTTGTGGTGTTTGATAACTGATAAGGCATAGGAAGTCAGTAATTACAAGGCTGCTATCTCAATTCAATGCCCCCACCCCCAAAATTTCTCAATGCTTAGGGAGTTAGGCATGTGATCATGTCATAGTTTTACTTCTTATTTGTTTGTTTGTTTTTTTTGTCTTTTTTCAAAAAAAAATTAAACTATGGGAGTTTTTACCAAAAACTTTTCTATTTTAAGATTGTAATTTACCATGTTTTATTCCCATAATTACTATCTAATCACACATAACCCCATGTTTTATTCCCATAACTAGTTATTAGGCCTGCGCTATGCCACGGGTAAGAAAATTTTAATTTATTAATATTGTACTTTGATATGATAGCACTAAATACAACTTGGTCTAGTGGTTAAAATTTTAGTTCATGAACTTGAGGTCACGGGATCAAAACCTATATATACTATGCAATTTCTAAATTTTTTTATTGTACATGGATTACATGAACTAAAATTCCCTAGGGAGAGCGCCACGTGGCACCGTTTCTGATTTACGCATGTCTTTTAATATATTAGTATAGATTACTATCTAATCACACATAACCCCCATGATTAAGAATTTGTATGGTAGATAAATATAAATTGTGTAATGTGCTTATATGTGTATGTATTTTTGTAAGGGGAAGTTTCATGCTAATATGTTTATAGTATCGCAACTCTATCTTTATACGTGTTTTTCTTTGTGAATTGTGATCCATTAATTAGAGGTGTAGAATTACCAAGGACCCTTAGGTCTAATGAATGGCTTCCTATTTCACATATGGGAGACCACGGTTCAAATCTTAGTGGAAGCAAATTTCAACATTCTTGGCGGGAAGGGGGGGGGGGGATTTAGGGTTTGGTGGGCCTCTGGGTGAGTGGTTCTGTACAAGGGCAGCCCAAAGAAAATTCATTTTTACCACGAGTTCCCGAAAGGAGGGCAAAAAAAAAAAATATTAGAGGTGTAGAAATATTACCATATACACATTGTAGACTTTCCTTATTAATACCTTCCAAAGTGTTCTATATGTAGCAAGGCAATGTGTTAATTAAATTTTAAGTGATATTCATCTATCATGGTCTATGAATACATCCAAAGTACTATATATATTGTTTATCTGCAACCGATGATAACATTGCAACCTCTTTCACATTTATTCATTTGTCTTAACCACCATCATAACTATGGTACTACATGACCTCTATAAGTGCATGTCCACTGTTGCATAATCGTTGCATACTTCTTTCTTCATCGTTTCCCCCATAAGTTATAAATCCCTTTATAAACAATTATATTAAGATTCAAATCATATTGCAAAAACTCATGTAATGCATGAAGGGTAAAAAAAATTAATTTTACTTTATTATCCTTGCCGTTCCGTATAGTGATTCATATTTGCAATTTTGACATTATTAATAAGCTAGTAAAAGCAAAATCTTGTAAATTATTTCCAACATATAAGAAAAAAAAAACAGTCATGTGGAATATTGTTGATTTCATTTCAATGAATATATTAAGAATATTATTTTTTTTAATATAAATTTTAATAATATGCAACTGACGATAATAATGATATAAAATATTTATTAGTAAATATGAAAATAGGAAAAAAAAAAAACTTTATAAAATAAGAGTATATTTGTTTTCAGTTTGAGACTGAAAAAGTGTAGTCTTTTTTTTTTTTACAAGTTGATGATAAAGTTGATGTTTTTAAACCTCTACTAATGTACAATGGTTTCTTACTTTCTTATGTGATTTTCTGTTATTAAACAACTTGACCTGCCTTTGAATTCAAATTATCTGAATTAATTCTTCACCCTGAATATGACTTGTTTGAATCTATCTGCACTAAAGTGACTAAACAAAGCATATTGTGAGTGATAAAATTGTAATTGAACCCTCTTTATTGGCATTGAACTCAAGTTATATATTGATTGGAATCAATTTATCATAATATAAAATTCCTGGAATATTAAAAATAATGTGAGAAAAAAGACAGCTGAAATACCTAAAAAATCTCTTACTTTAGTGCAAAAAGTCTCAATTTACACTAGCATCAATTTATTAGATGAACGGTTGAAAATAAATGAATGGAAAAATGAAAGAAGCTTTTTACCACCTCCTTTCTGAAATACTCCATGAAAAGCTCCCTCAAAATGCTCATACATCACAAAAACGTTTCATTTATTTTCAAACGGAGGAAGTATATAGACGTTGATCCTTAGTTAAGATACTCGGTGCTCCCTGTTTCTAGGTAAGTAATGTAGCAAAATGGTAAGCAAACTTCAAAATGGAATTTTAGCTTTAACAAAAAATATCAAAAGAGATCGTCTAATTTTAATACTTCCTCCGTTTTTTTTAGATGTTACACTTTTCAAATCACGGACTCCTAGGTAATTTTTGGAGATGAGAGAGATAGAGAGAATGCAAAACAAAAGGGTCCCATGTGAACATGTGATAGGAGATAGATAGAGAGAAGTTATTACCCAAAATAAAAGTGTAACATCTAATTTAAAATTTCCTAAAATCGAAAGTGTAACATCTAAAAAAAAACGGAGGAAGTATAAAAGTAGACCTAATCACTAAATAGATTAAACTTGTCTGCGAAAGAAATTAACTTAGTCACTCTTGGGCTAATTCTCTTTTTAATATTGAACTTACTATTGCCTAATTTTTGTTTTAAAATAGACGGTCTTTTATAAAACAAACCCTAAATTTAGTACGTAACATGTGTAAAAGTGGTGTTTTTATTTACTGTAGTAATATAGAGGGAACAGTGGCAGTGGGCCGGTGACTAAATACAGTGTATAAACAGAATTTTACCTTATATATATAGAACATATTGAGTTTCTAAATTCTGCTCATTTTCTTTGATTCTCTTCGTACAAATCAACATTTCAACCTTTTATGTTGTTCTAAATTGTCATATTTTCCAGGTGCTTTTACCTAGGCTATATGTAAAGGGTTTACGTTCTCTTTGTTTGAAGGTTGGTTTTTAGGAATATAAATAAAGGGTTAAAAGAACAGTAATGACAAAAGCTTCTTTGTTTCCAAGATAATATCGCACAACTTGACATTCATAAATATCATAATTACATTTCCAATGCAATTATAAGAAACTCTAGATTATCATGATTCTTCCATGTTCTTTGTTTTTCATTTTCTTTTTAGTTGTGAATTTGGTCCTAGATACAAGGAGTATACATAAACTCAACATATTATAGGTTTAATTTATCCGAGATCGAAAATGCTCTCTTTAGGTGTATTTTACTTTTCGAAACTTATAACAGTATTTGAACTAACCTAAAGCCTTGTCAAATGCTTTTGAAGAAAAACTTTAACATGAAGTATAAAAACGTCTTTTCATGTCAACTAGTTTATAAGTACTTTTTCCTACTTATTTTGAACATATCACAGATAACTAAATACTATCTTTGATAAATGCTTCCCCTCAAAAAAAAAAAATGTTTGATAAATGCTTAATATATAGAAGTCTTCCAAATGCTTAAGCAAGCTCTCAAAGAAGCTTGAGGTCTATTTATGTGACTAGAAATGAACTTGATAGTGAAAGACCTTTTTGATGGGATGATGACAATTATTATATAAGTTAAAGATAAGTTTGGATGAAATTGGAGTCACTAGGTGACCATTAAATTTAGAACGACAAACAACAATAAGATTCTTGTTTCCCTTACTAAAATGTGGCAACAACATGTTTAATTTTCAAGGATTGGCCATCAAAATATTTGGAAGTCTTCAAACTTTGAAAGTAGATAGGTCTTCAAATTGTTTCACTGATGGCGGTTAGGGTAAGTCATATAACTCATAATGAGATATTTGGTAAATGGCTTTTTCATTGACTTTTGGCTTTTTCATTTGGCCAAATAGCCAAAAGAAGTGTTTGGTTATTGGCTTTTTGGTTGGCCGAAAAGATGGCTTTTAAGCCAAAATGAAAAAGCTGCCTGGAGCAGCTTTTTGGATTGGCTTTTGGCTTGTTGGCCCATAAACTCTCTAATAAACAACCAACAGTCACAATTAATTTTGCCAAACACTTTTGCAAACAACTGGCTTAAACAACCAACTTAAAAAGCCAATACATACTGCCAATGCTTCCAGCCAGTCAAACAAGCCAACTAAACCAGCCAAAAGCCAACAGCCAACAACCAATTGTCAAACAACCCCATTAAAGAAGTTAGGATTTTAAATTGCTTTACTTATAATGCACTAATTAGATCATGCCGCACACGGGAGATGACATCGTTCAAAATTAGGTACGAATTTACATTTCAAAATAAAAGAAGAAATTTCATCTTCATTCATAAACAACATACATAATAAAAGAACATACAATATATAAATTAAAACAAAGAATAAGAGATATAATGAAACAACGTAATTGGAAGCGTAGTGCACATCATATATTAAAAACACGTGATTTTTACTAGATTCAAATGGTCGATTTCATAGCATTACCTTATACGTTCATGTTAACATAACCATTGTCACTATATATCAATATAATAATGGTTTAGATTGTGCAAGAGCGTTAACTCATGGTCTTACCATGTTGAACCTATCAGATCCAAAACCAAATGGCCTACAGGCCTATCGTACTGGATTACCATGCCTAGGCTTAATTTTGTGATTCCATAATGTTTTCCCTTATATTAAAATATGTATTGTATGTTGTATCAATCGTACTTTCTATTAAAAAACACGCTTATTATACAGTGTCTACCTCATATATATTTTTTTTTGGCTTAAACTTGTGTCTTCCTTAGAGTCAACCCAATCCAATGGCCACCTTTAGCTATCATCCCCACCCCTTAGCTCTCCCTATCAAAAGTAACAACTTCAAAATAGTAACCCCACTCTCATGTTGACCCTATTTTTAGGGGAAGAAAAACTCCTCTAAAGTCCAATCCCTCCAATGTATAACCCCTTTCAATAACCCCCCACAAATACAAACACCACCCACCCTTAACCCTTCACTAGCTATACACCAATTTCACTCACATAGTCCCTCTAGGCTCTAACTTGTACTTCCTTCTCAACATTTCCTCTTGAATTCAACCACACATCTACTACTACTATTTACACCTCTTCAATTATTTAAACACCCCCATCTCCCTCAACCCAAAATTCTCTCCATCCCCCCAAAAAAATTCCTTCAAATATTATCATCTTCATCTCTTTCTTTCTCCCTCAAAACACACAAACAACCCTAAAAGTTACCAAAAAACAACAACAACAACAACAAAAAATGGATCATCCACTAATCTCTCATCTTACACAAAACAACAACAACAACAACAATTCTTCATCTTTTCTCCTTTCTTCTTCTTCCACTATCACTAATACTACTACTACTAATACTCTCTCAAACTCTTCTTCTTCAACCTCACCTTCTTCAACTAGTAGTAGTAGATATGAAAACCAAAAAAGAAGAGATTGGAATACTTTTGGTCAATACCTTAAAAACCACCGACCACCACTATCACTTAACCGTTGTAGTGGAGCCCATGTACTAGAGTTCTTACGTTACTTAGATCAGTTTGGAAAAACTAAGGTTCATACTCAACTATGTCCTTTAGGCACTCAAACCCACCTGCCCCTTGCCCGTGTCCACTTCGTCAAGCTTGGGGATCACTTGATGCTTTAATCGGACGGTTGAGAGCTGCTTATGAAGAAAATGGTGGTAAGCCCGAGATCAACCCGTTTGGGGCCCGAGCTGTTAGGCTTTTTTTAAGGGAGGTTAGAGATTCTCAGTCTAAAGCTAGAGGTATTAGCTATGAGAAGAAGAAACGTAAGAGGGTTCCGCCTGTTAATGGGGGCCCGAACCCGATTATCGATTCGATATCGATGATGCCGCCGCCACCGCCACCGCCACTGCACCAAATGCCGCCACCAGGTGCTGTTTAATGATAATTAGTAGGAAGTTTTAGCTGTATGTGTGTTGTATGTTGTATGTTGTAGTAGTGTTATTATGTTGTTGGTTTTATGATCATGTGGTGGCATTGTTAGGGTTACTAGGGTTAGTAGTATTATTAATTAGTAAGGTTATGTGATCAATGTTTTATGTCATTTATGGTTAAAGAGAAAGAAGGGGGGAAGTGTAACATGATCTTGAATTGAAATAAGAATGAAGGGGATTTAATTTATTACTGGTTAAAGTTGGTCGTGTTGGGTGCACCTGCATCATGGTTTGTGGTGTTGAGGTTAATTTTGGCTTAATTGTATGATATTAGCAATTCGGACATGAAAAATATGAATATATTAGTCAAAAAGTAACTTTGAGTTGTGTGCATAACTAATAAAAAGAGATCCAAAGTATCAAAATTCAAAAGTAATTAATAAGGAAGAACAAGTTCTTATGAAATGTCTCGTTTAAGTTGTGTGGATAGAGTATTATGGCGAAACTTAAATTATTGTCGGCAACTTAATTAGATTCCCTATAATATTGAGTATAACATACTAAGCTTAAGGTAAAATGATATAGCATAAGTAATAATGTGCTTATGGTTTCTCTCTTTGATGTTCTAACAAGAAATTAGGAGAACACTAGACTAATATAAATTAAGTGATACTAGTAGTGATGAAGATGATAAACTTGGGACATTATATTTAATATTTTCAAAACAGTTGTTCTTTGACTGCAATATGATAAAAGAATACTAGGAAACTGTTTGAGTTCAACTTCTGCTTTAGTAGTACTGCTGAAATTGGAAGCTTTCATTTATTTAAACCCCCAAAAAAAGCAATCAGTGAATGACAGATGAAGTTATGCTACTTTCTTTTAAAGGAAGCGTTACCAATTGTGTTTGGTTATAAAATATACGTATCATATGTTATACCTATATATAAATTTGGGACATTATTACTGTTCTTGAGGTTCTCTAAGAATGTTTCGAAAAAAGAAACTAGAGCTGATCAAGATTAGCCCGGCTAAACGAGTTTGACCCAAAAAATGCCCTAAAATATCTGGCTAAGAATACTGTCTTTATATGTTATATGCATTAATTACACTTCAGAGACAAAAAAAAACTTAATTCATATTAACCCTAAAATTATTTGTGAGATCACTACCAAGTAACAACTTACGCAAGAATTAAAATTCAATAAGTTCTGAACATGCCATTTTGTTCTTTTCTATATGTCCTAATAATAAGTATGTCCTAATAATAAGGATATATAACTCCAAGTGTTTATATTCTATTATTTGTTGTCTTTTTTCTCGCTTAATTATGCACCAGATTCTATGATAATTTACCATGTGACACATGAGTAGTTAATTAAGTTTTATCTATCTTCTTGGTTGGTTCACTAATCTTTAAAATATTGCTCATGTTTTATGATAAACCTAGAATGATCATATTATAAAACAATGGCTAGCTTAGACGACATAAGGGTTTTGTAGTTTTTTCTTGGATTTGAGAATATACTCTTGCTTATGGAAGCATTTTTCCTATTTAGGTGTGGCTAGAAGTTCTACTTTGGCCTTAGTGCAAATTAAAGTAATGAAAATGTCTTGCTTATTCTAATAACAACCTATATCTAACAACATAATTTAGCATTTTGAGGATGTTTAAGTGTATAACTAATTAGTCAAAGTGTTATCTTAGCATTTTGGTTATGAAATAATGCTAATTTGCTAAATGTTACTCCCTCCGTCACAAATTATAGTTCCCATTTCATTTTGCACAGTCTCCAAGACGTACCTTTGACCTACGATATCTTCTACTTCTTATTAGTAAAAAATATAAAAAGTTATTATTACGAATTTATACGTTAAGACGAATCTAACAAGACCCCTCATGAATATTTTTTTTTTTATACATTAGTAAAAATATTTGGTCAAAGTTTTTAAAATTTGACTCTCAAAATAGAAATGGGAATTATATTTTGAAACGGAGGGAGTACAATATAATTAGCATATTGTTATAGGTATAGAGAATTGATAAAACAACATTTTGGCTACTAATAGTAGTAGAAATTTTGGGGAGCTAATTACTATATAGTTTTACTAAGATTTGATATCTAACAACTACTAACTTTCTATATAATTATCTCTATCTCAAAACCTATACTTCATTTGTTTTTAGATAAATTTTGACATCAAATTGCAACTAATTAATGATCTTGTAAAATGTAATGCCATATAAAATCTTGTTAAAATTTGTTTCAGTTTATAAGTATTATGAAAATTTCAACTCTTAGGAACTAACTTTTATTGATTGGTTATTAAATAGATTGATGTGTTTATAATACTGTAAAAAGGATGATGGAGCAAGAAAGTACACCTTCAATGATTAAAACAAAAACCAACATATATATATATATATATATATATAATATATTATATATATATATATATATATATATATATTATAGCTTGATCTATGAGCTATTTGGAGTAACCCCTTTCAGTGTATTGTCTAATGGGTGTAGAGTGCAGTAGTCTAGGTTGTGTGGTAATGAAACTATTTTATAACCTAATAGTAAAAGATGGATATGTTTTGAAACTTGAATCAAATGAAAGAAGATTATTTTTTAAAAATTAAAGAGATTGTTTATTAGGTAATTAGTTGCGCTACATAAGATTTACAATAGTTGGATAACAAACTTTTTGACTTACGTGATCGGAATTTTAACGGAGATAAGTATCTCTTCACCTCGAATTTTATTGAAGTCACAAGTTGCTTGTTACAAATGTTTCTGATAAGTGTTTTTATCTAGATTTTTCTTCAAATTGGATCTTATACTTACCTATTATTTAATACTACCCATTATACACATGCTTTTATTTAATACAGGGCGAAACTACTCGGCATGTATTTTCTATATCTGTTTCTAGTTAATTTATAAAACGTCTATTTACCCAAAAAAAAAAAAAATTAGGTACACATAGAAATTCGATTATGATATATGTTGATTGTTAACATTACTATTCTTGTGAAGTGTACGTACATTTCTTTGCATGGAATTTCAATGCTTGTATAATTCTAACTTCTATGTTCAATCTAACGAATTATTATGGTTCCATGACCTTTTATTATTTGTTAATAAGCGAAAAGCTTGCTATGAACAAGCCATATAGATCGATAATGAAGTTAAATCTTGTACTTCATTCAATCAGTAGTTAATCTAGCCGACAAAGTAATTGGGATCATCGTTGGATATTGTGTTCTTACTATTAGTACTTATTTATTTACTAATAATTATCTGCTTTTTAGGAAAAATTATTGGGATGACCCTTAACTTCCATGGTGGAGCTGAAGAAAATGCTTAATCAGGACTTTTTTTTTTTCTTTCCCTTTTTAAAAGATTCCAAGACAATTCACTTTATAGATAAGTACTGATCGTTGAATTACTCGAAGCTTTGAATTATAAACTTAAGGGTGTTAAATGTTAAATTGTTAATCCCTTCTATATTATCAGAACACTTAATTTATTACGTACGTTTATTTTTTCATATTATTCGTGTTAAATTTGCAGCTATTTTTATATATCAATGCCAAAACTAATACTTCCTCCGTTTCAAAATAGATGGTACATTGTTGACTAAAACGCTTGTCGAGGCACTACTTTGACTACTAATATCTTTAATTATGTATTAGAGTAAAGTATAAAATTTTGATTTTCTGAAAATATACATTAAGACAAATCCAACAACATATTACATTATAACATTTGATTTTACCTAATAGTAAATAATGCATGGTCAAACCTCATTCATGAATAGTGGAAAAGTCAACAATGTAGCATCTATTTTGAAACGGAGGAAGTACATCGAAAAAGTTGTGCATGCGTAATAATAAATGATTTGATTGTTGATATATGATTTGAGATCGTAGCAATAGTAACTTAATTAATACGTGTCAATTACATTTTATTTTACGCTTTTTCTTGAGATAGAATTACCCTAACTTTTATTTGTACCTTTACGTTCAAAAAAAGTACCAATTATAAGTTAAAGATATTAGACAACATTATATTTAAATTTATTTATAACCCTACATATCAATCTAGCTCTTTTCTAAATTACAACATTTTGTTAGATGTTTCCGTATTACAATAAGAAACTCACTAAATTTTTAAAAAGATATGTAGGCTTCTCCTCCATCTATGATTACTTCAAAATATAGTCAATACATATTTCCTGATGATCTAACTGCTTCAAAATAACTCAATGGTGGGAAGATTACCGGGACGAACCAACTATTACAAAGATAGCTCTCTAATATTTAATCACACCATCGAGTATGAATAATGTCACAAATATATATTTTTGGACAAAGAAAGTCGTACTTAATAAAATTATCCTTTCCTTGACATATTTTCTATGTTTTTTTTTATATAAATGAGCGACTAAATAAATGGGGTTCGATCTCAAGTCTTACCACCTTCATAATTCTTTCTAACTAAGCTATATGAGATCCACGTGATCACGTACTACATGTATATAGGATTGCACGAACAAAACTCATATATGAGCAACATGTGGTGTTCTGTGTCCCAAATCACGATTCAAGACTGATAATTAATAAAAGGACATTCCTCTTACATTAATCTAGTGAGGCTAAAGTTTCCACTAATTAAAGATCTTAAGCTGTGACTATATGAAGCTATATCAATGCTTAAACTTCTTCAAACAATATATTATAAAAAGTAGTAGAATTAATGGAAAACACTGACAAAGAAGGAATAAATTTCATATCGTAATTTTGGGGGGAAAAATTACATTAAGACATGCTAAAAAAAATTATCTTATAGTAAAAGTGGATGCAAATGCAACAACCCTATTAGGGTTTTGAAGTTTCATCATATAATATAATACCATAGCTTATGAGAAACTTTATTGTTCCTGTTTTTGGGCATGTATTTACTATACGTATGTCATACATGCACTGTGTTCGTTTATTTTGAGGATCAGAAATAATCATATGGCAGGATCACAATATTAACCTCCATGCAATTATTGTTTGAACCCTTTTTTTTCTAAGATTGTTTGTTACTCGCTCGAATTTTATAATCCGTTTTATAATACTAGCTACATTTTTCATTATGGCGCAAAGTTTTGCTACACTTCTTTTTTGGGCAATAAACTCTCTTTATTTATCTCCTCTCACATGAGTCCCTTTTCTTTTTACTCTCTACCTCTTTCTTCTCCGAAAATTGCTCAGGAGTCCGCGAATTGAGAAATGTAGCGAGTAACATGAAACGGAGGAAGTAATCATTATTGATCAAAATGAGTAGTCATTTGTCAACTTGACGTGATAAAACTAAAACATTATTGGATATTTGAATGATCCCACAAAATAGAAGAATAATGGCTAAAAATAGGTATGAAGTTAGAAAAAAATAGGTGAGAAAAAATGGTGTATTTATTTGATATTAAGTGCAAGATTGTAAAGAAGAAAAAATAACTAAAATAGGTAAGAAAGAGGTATAATTCTAGTTAACATCCATCAAATGTAATTGGGTTCTTATGATTGTTCGATCTCTAAGTTGTCATGTAAATGATGATGATGGTGAAGAGATTCTTTGACGGAGTTGTCTCTTCAAATTACTGCTTTACTCTCTTATATCTTGTTCAATCAATGCTGCTGAATGACAGGAGAGGAGAGTGTGTGAGGCTATTAAAGACGACAATGAGTATATAAAAGTCAAATCAAATCATAACATGAAAATTTTATTTTCTTTGTGGAAATGAAATTATTTGCCAGGTTAACTTTTAACCATATTCTCTCTTTGTGCTTAAAAAAAAACATGTTTTGCATTTTGATAGTCATTAGGAGTTGTAGTCATCTTTGGATACTCATTTTGGAATCTAGTTATCACAAGATTGGATCAAATTCCAAAAATAATTGTGTCAAATGGGATTAGGGCAAGTTAATTTCAGTAATTATAATGTCGAATTTTGTATTAATCTAAGGTTGATCTGTTCTTTTGGACTTATTTTTAGTTCAGTTCACTTTCTCTCTTCAATTCCAGTTTCTCTCAGTTCAGTTTAACCTGATTTAGTCCAAAAGAACAGGTCCTTAATCAGATTATTTGAATATTTTAGGTAATCGGATTTTGACTTATTTAAAAATATAGATCTATTAGGTCAACTTGTTTCGAATTGTGATTCTCTATTATGTTCCATTTTCAATTATATTAAGCCGTAAATTACACTACTATCAAAACCCATGTGATAATACACACTTAGGGGGTGTTTGGTATGAATACCGTAAACGGAATGGAAAGGATTTTGATAAGGAGGGGAAAGGGTAATAATAAGTGTTACCCTTATTAGTTGTTTGGTATCCTAATGGAATAGAAATAAATATAACCCACTCCCTTTCCTCTTGTTTGAGGAGTGAAACGTTATTTGTTTCCTTAGGTTTTTGAATGGAAACAACTTAGGGGGATGTGTTTCCCTCAAGTAACGGTAATTGTTACTTTACACACTAACCAAACAAGTAGAAACGGATTTTGTTACTTGATTCCGTTTCTTTTGTGAAAAAACATGATACCAAACACCCCCTTAACCAATTTCTTATTATTGCCAACTACAATTTCACATTAATTTAAATGTAATAAAAGCTACTTCTTAGATTACATACATGTAAGGTTTGTTCTTTTGACATTTACTTCATTTACATAAATTCGCTTGAGCTTCTTAATCTTAAACTTAATTACGTTAGTTATGGAGCTATCCTATCATTGTTATTTTTACTTATTTGAGTTTATTAGTCTATTAAATTAAGCTCTTGTTCTTTTCAATTCAACTCACTTCAGTCAATAATTCAATTACTTGTTTTTCACAGTTTTACTTCAGTTCAGTTTTGCTCAAAAAAAAATGGCATAAATTTCTCTTTTGAACGAAAATACTAACTTAACTATTGGAACTTATTTTTTTCTTAAATAAGTAAACATATACTATGGGTAAATTGGAGTATATAATGCAATAATTAGGTTACCCTTCCAAGAAAAATAAAAGAAAAAAAAGAATAGTCTGGCCTGGTAACTTTTTTTGTTTGATCCATATAAGTCACAGAGGCAGTATAAAGTACAAAGAGGATAAGGGGAATTCGAATCTATGAACTACTACCTCCGTCCTTTATTAGTTTACCCACTTTGACTTATAACACTATTCATCTTTATTACTTTGACCGTCATTTGTACTTTATATGTAAGGAAAATATAATCATGTGTGATATTGTTTGATTCGTCTCGATATGTAGTTTTGGAATATTAAATTTTTATAACTTTTACAAATATATAATTAGAAATATTATTACTCAAAGTTTGACATTGATAAATGTGAAAAGTCAAAAGGGGTAAACTAATAAAAGACGGAGGGAGTATTATTCATCGCATCTCAATCTTAACCACTAGATTAAGATATCTTTAACTGTCTGGTCAGGTAATTCGTATAGAGAGAAAATGGGCTATAAATCGGGCATGGTGGCAGGGTTTGGGGCCCAAAAAGGAGCAAAAAATGGCAAAAGAGCAAGTGGGAAACTTGGGCACGAGAATCCCGCAATCTACGGTCAATCTGATGGGACGTTGGATTTTGATTTGACGCCTCTGCCCTTTGACTAGGACCCACCTGACCCCATTCTTTGGGACCCACCAACCGTGCGGAGCCCCTCCATTACCCACGTGCATTTCTGTCATACATGTCGGCTACACACTACTGTCTCACTCTTTCTTTTCTTTTTTTTCATTTGTCATGATTCAGTAGCGTCTCTTAGGGTTCGTTAGGGTTCGTTCTCTTCACCTTATTATATCGATGTATGTCGTGGTGCTCATTATAGTTCACCAAATTTAGAAGTTTAGTTGTGACTTAATTAGCTTTCCTGTAAACGTGATGGAGTGAAGTTGGAGATTATGTAGCATGAACATTGTCAATTATGTATTGGATAGTAGATACTCCAAAGAGATCGAGGTTGATAAACACAAGCTAAGGACTAAGGTTGTGGAGTAAAAGATATTGAGCTGAAGTTAGAGATTATGTAGCATGAACATTGTCAATTATGTATTGAATAGTGGATATTCCAAACAGATGTTGATAAACACAAGCTAAGGATTAAGGTGATCATTTTTTATTACGATCGAGTTTAGATACTCTCATCTTTTGAGACATAAGAACGTAATCGTGAAGGGTAAATGTTTAAGCAATTGGTGGACTATATATGGACAA
Source organism: Beta vulgaris subsp. vulgaris (assembly GCF_026745355.1). Taxonomy (NCBI): domain Eukaryota; kingdom Viridiplantae; phylum Streptophyta; class Magnoliopsida; order Caryophyllales; family Amaranthaceae; genus Beta; species Beta vulgaris. The sequence goes on along the minus strand of NC_079206.1, from coordinate 66,568,023 downwards.
GCTAATTAGTACTTGTAATATTTGGCATGAATAGTCGTTTCCAAATGATAAATAAGAAATCTGCCAACAGTCTTTGACAAATTTGGCAGCACAACCACCAAAATTAATTGTGATTGTACCCTAAGAATGCGTATTGGAGTTAGTTTTACAAACAAAAATATCAATTTCATACAAATCAATAACAGTTCCAGCTATTGTGATGTCGACCAAGATGCTTCAAAGGAGTCGGTTTTTTTTGTTTGTGAGCAAATATATCGGGCTTCAATATAATGGAGCCATTAAATTGATTTGATGGAGGAGGAAGAGAAGTTAACGAAGTTGATTGAAGTGTAGCGTTTTTTGTTTTAAGAGAAGAACCGCAAAGAGGATTGTAGAGTCAAAAGAGTTAATATAATATGTAAGGGATCCATTGCTTAAGTAGCATTAAAATTTACCATCTGAATGTGTTTTTGGGTCTTAAATGGTGAAAAAAAAGTTTTAGGTCTCAAACAATGCAAAACCCAAAAGTTTGGATCATTACCGTATGCTTAACTCGATAAAGTAAAGGCAATATTCCCAACTAGAATTTATTTTGCCAGCAGAATAATTATTACATTAGATATAAAACCATCCAAAATAGATATTACAATAGAAAAAAAATGGAGAAAGTACACAATTAAACTCGATCTATGTTGCAGGCCCGTATATGGTAGAACAATATGACTTGCGTGGACCCGATGCATGTTTTTAGTGCGTGTGCACCTGCAGGATGAAAGCGCGTATCTTTTTTTAACAATCCACTATATCATTCAAGAACTCGCTATAAACCACTATATTATGCATAACACTCACTGTATCATTCATAACCATACTATGTCATGCAGAAACTACATCGTTTCTCAACAATCTCATCATAAATCCACTTTGACACCGTTCTCTTGGATTGAGAGAAACTAGATTGAATTGAACTGAAAACTTAGTTGAATTGCAGAGAGAAAGTGAATTAAACTGATATTAACTGGACTAAAAATAAGTCCAAACGAACATGGCCTATATCACTCAAACTCTCACTATATCATGTAGTAATATGTTGTATCATGCAAAACATTATTTCTGAACAATCTACTATATCATTCAGACACTCATCGTATCATGCAGAAACATACTAGCTATATCATGCAGAAACAACATTATTTGTAAACAATCAACTATATCATTCAAACACTCACTAGATCATGCGGAAACTACACCTTTCTATATGTTAAAGCACGTGCATGATAAGAGTACTATGTAGGGCCGTTCCTGATAATTTTTGGGTCCTAGGTGGACCTAAAAACAAAGGCCCCTATATGAGTCGATCCTAATATTTTATAGGTCATATAATTAAAACCTTCGTACCTAAAACTATAATCTATATTTTGTTAATGATACCAATAAAAAATAAGCACATAATATTATTAAAAATTGTACAAAAATAGCACAAATTTCACTAAATATTCAAAAAGTGTATCAATTTTTATTTAACTGGTCATAGTTCATTTCTTTTTTTGGGCCCCACACGATCGTGGGCCCTGGGCGGTGGCACTCCTTGCCTACCCTCAGAACCGGCCCTGGTACTATGCATTCTACATCTCACTGCATGTCAAGACATTAAAATTAAATCTTCCACAATATTACATATAATTTCATTATATGTTTTGCGTTAATAAAATCCATTATATCTTTATAAAACTAACAATATGAAGTTAATATCAATTACCTCTCCGGTGTAAACTCACTAAGTTAGTGTGTGTTAGGTCAATTTTATTATTTTTTTTATAATATATAAGAACAAGCTGAGACTAACACGGGATCTAGCTTAAAACGTCCTTTCAGATGATAAAAAGGAGTTTTTTTTTTTTTTTAATATGATACAAATAAAAAGTGAAGAGTAAATAAAAGTAATCAGAATTAGTGAAATTTGAGCGTCTTAAATAATAGGCAGTCAAATACGTCAAATATTTACCGATTATAGTGGGTCCCAAAAAATTGCCTTCTTTAGGCAGTCGGGTTGGACTTTTCTTCGTACGGAAAGCGCAATAATCCATTAGATATCATAATAAATTACATAATCTGTATTGGTGGAAGATTAGAATTTAGAATAGTGTTATGTTGTGTAAGTTTAGATTTACTCCCACATGCCACAGTTCCAAGTTGATATTGTGCCATCTATTTTTAGGACAAAACTTTTATAGGAGTTTAGGACTTTAGGAGTATATAGAAATGGCCAAATGGGCATTAAAGATTGGTGTAATATTTGAGCATCAATATATATATTTGGTGAATGATTTTTAGGTAGTTTTTTAATTTGGTTTTGGCATATTATTTTGATAAAGTAACTAGAAAAAGAATATTCATATCAAAACCTAATTCTCTCAACACCCCCTCTTCTCAACTTCTCCGTTTCATCAGTTAGGGAATGCCATGAAACAAATCATTCATGACAAGCCCATTTTCGTTTATTTTTTAAAAAAAAATAAGTCTCTTTTTATGAGAGTTTCTCATGCCATATTGTGGGAAGTTTAATCTTCAATGTTGTAGAGGTCTCCATCTTCAATATTATGGGAGTACGAGTCTAGTTTTTTTCGTTTGTAAGTATGAGAAATTATTCAGATTAGTTGAAATTCAAAACTATCAACATGAAGGTATTGGAAGTTCAGGCGCATGGTAAGATATAAAGTATTCTTCTTCAAACTATGTCAAAATTATAGACGGTTCGATTAATAGCTGCTTGTGACAGAATATACAAGAGGCCTGTGCCACAAAACTAGATCTGGTTCATTATTGGTTTATTAAAGATGAAATTAATTTGATCTTGTTTGATTGTATTTGGTAAATGACATTTTGGGTTACCAAAAGGCTAATTTTAATAACTTTTCAATTGACATTCAACTTAACATTTACTTTGCATTGAAGTGTAACACCCGACCCATAAGTAGTCGAGTCTATCGTCATCAATGCTCATTTAAGAACATAATTCTGTCCTCAATAACCAACACAAGTTTTTGTCGCGCATTTTGTTCTCACTTATGTGTACCTTGCGAAACCTTACTAAGAGGTCCCCTCAAAAAAAAAAAAACCTTACTAGGAGGTCATCCATCCCAGCACGCTTAATTATGAAGTAACTAATAAGAAAATGAGATCACTTAAAGAAATATGCATCTTGTTGGAATTAGTAGTCTGTTAAATCTATTCAAAGTAATCATAATATTACAAAACAATTAATATTAATAGATGCTTTTATCAAATACTTGTATAAACAATTAGGCCTTGTTTGGTTGTATATAGGAAGTCATACTTCCTAGGAAGTTATTTTTTCCATGTATTTGAACTTCCTAGGAAGTGTAAAATTGTGTTTGGTTGACAATGGGAAGTATAACTTCCTATAGGAAGCTCTACTTACCTAGGGGGACATATGTAAGTTAACTTCCTCCATTTTGGAGGAAGTAGAACTTCCTAGAAAGTGCAAATTCCCATGATTTTGCGTACCAAACAACTTCATATATACTTCTACTTCCTAGGAATTTGCACTTCCCACGATTTGTTTTGTCAACCAAACAAAGCCTTAGAGTAAGAGTCAAATACCTCTCATTTTTTTTTTTTTTTTGCTAAACCAGCTAAATAAAAGTTTAAAATAGCCCACAACCAAAAATACCCCAATGCATAATACTCCTAAATCCTAAAAAATCCTAAAAGAAATCCTACAAATTAAAGCATGGTTAAACAATAAATATCCCCATAATAGGAGTAAAAAGTACTAAGAGAATTATGATGAACCGAGAAGACTGAAGAGTATCAAACCATTAATGAGTACTACTATGTTGGTCAGCAAGACAAGTCATGTCATATTGTCATTTATGGGTTGTGAGGTCACTGCGATCCATTGGTTCTTTGGCACTTGCATTGCGTAATGCGTGCTCTTACATTTTCATTTTCTTCTTTTTCGCTTCTTTTTTATTTGTGTGTATTTTTTTGTAAAAGATCATTATTTGCAGTACTTTCGTATTGCTATAATTAGGTTTTTGTTATCCTTTATCCTATTTTTTGAATCAGATGAAAGAAGACAAAAAGAAAAAGTATGACTATATAAAAAAAAAGGAGTCATAAATATATGTTCTCTTTTTTTTTACATCCTTTTTAGTCTAGTTTTGACATGACCTAAAGTTTAAGGCTAAGATATAAGAAGATTAGGAGGGGTGTCATAATTAGCTTGGGTGAATAAAGCTTTACATTGATCATGCAAGCTATTAGAGTATAGCACAAGCTTATTCAGAGTTGAAATCTTAAGTCACATATTTTAGCTCCGGTAGGGCGTAAAACATTTTTAGTGTAAAATGATTTTTATGGAAAACAATTTACAATGGAAAACACAATTCCAAAATTAGTTTTCCGTTGTTTGGTTCGATGTAAGAAAAATGATGAAATGAAAGGAAAATGAAAGGGAAAGTAAGGAGGTAGTGAGAGGAGTGTACAAGAGAGATAAGGAAAATATTTTCCCTTCATTTTGAAAGGAAAATGGTTTTCCATCATTGGGAGAGTAATTTTACCCCAAGGGAAAATGGTTTTACACTCTTTTGCCAACCAAACAATGTAAAACTGAAAATAGAGGAAAATAATTTTCCGGGAAATCGTTTTACGCCCTACCAAACGGAGTCTTTGTGTACTAGTTGTGTGTCATTTTCTATTTTGATTAAAAAAGTGTTTTCAAAATTTAATTATAAATTGGTGGTCTACAGTAAAAATAAAAATTAGTAAGAACCAGTCATACCAGTATAATCGATCTCACACGCACATGCGACAAACCTTATACGTTCCTACATAAACAATACACAGTGGGTATGTTTTGTTCGTCTTATTTTTACTCCTTATCACAAAAAAATAAGTTCAAAGAAAGTGTAATAAGGACTATTAATGTCTATCAAGTTAAGATAATTTCAATTCAATTTAAATAAACAAAAATACTATAACAAAATAAGGTCAAATAAAGTCCTCTAATAAGAACTAGTTTATAAGATCTAATAAGTTAAGATATGTTTTTACTTCTTCTGTAACATAATAACTACAACAAATGAGTATTATTTGTGAGATATAAAATATTCATTTATTGCAATTATTATGTTATATAGAAAATATAATATTCAGATACGCAAAAATCAGTTGAATAAAACATACCCAGCTGACACAATTTTTTTCTTGGTAATAAGAAGTGGCCCAGACCTCACACGAGTCTTAATGGGCCAAACACTTGAGAGTAAGGAGGAAGGGTAAGAAAAATTCCTACCCTCAAAGTTCCCCTAGTGAGAATTGAACCCCCAACCTTGATACGCAAAAATAAGTTGAATAAAACACACCCAGCTAACACAATTAACCTACCTTATACACTTAGATTTCATAAATGAAGAAAATACTTATCTACAAAGCAACTAAAACCCACACAAGAGCACTCCAACTTCCTTTTTCCCTCTTTCCCCTCATCATCAAGCACAAAAACCACACTCCTCCCCAATCTATCTTCCTCTCACACCCCCACCCCCCAAAAAAAGCCAAAACACCCTCATAAAACAAAAAAAACCCTCAATCAACTTTGTTTTTTTTTACTACAAACATATTATTTACTCCCTTAGCTCAAACAATAATTCATCATATTATTACACACATCTTATCTCTTATCTTACACATATAATGAACTCACCTTCAAATAACATCACCACCCTTGACCACCACCACAACCACCATCAAAACCACCCACAACCACCACAACAACCACCACAACCCACCTCTCCTTCATCAACAACAACAACCTTCTCAAGATATGAAAACCAAAAAAGAAGAGATTGGAACACTTTTGGTCAATACCTTAAAAACCACCGACCACCACTATCACTTAACCGTTGTAGTGGAGCCCATGTACTAGAGTTCTTACGTTACTTAGATCAGTTTGGAAAAACTAAGGTTCATACTCAACTATGTCCATTTTACGGGCACCCAAACCCACCTGCCCCTTGCCCGTGTCCACTTCGTCAAGCTTGGGGATCACTTGATGCTTTAATCGGACGGTTGAGAGCTGCTTATGAAGAAAATGGTGGTAAGCCCGAGATCAACCCGTTTGGGGCCCGTGCTGTTAGGCTTTTTTTAAGGGAGGTTAGAGATTCTCAGTCTAAAGCTAGAGGTATTAGCTATGAGAAGAAGAAACGTAAGAGGGTCCCACAACAAGTTAATAATAATAATAATACAAGCTAGTTTGATTTAATTATCTTATCTATATATAAGATGGTTATTATAATCATCATCATCATCATATATCATCTTGAGATTGATTATGTTATATGGTGAGGTATTTTTATATTTAGTTGATTAGTATAAGTATACTCGTCTACAATAGGTGGGTAGCTGTTCAAATTGAAAATTGAATCGTGTTGTTGATCCTAGTTGATTAGTATAAGTATTACTATGATTATGTTTTGTGTAATTTTATGTTGTATGTTAATTAGTTTATTATATAATACAAGCTAGTTTAATTTTATTATCTACAAGATGGTTATAATAATAATCATCATTATCATATATCATCTTGAGATTATATTATATGGTGAGATATTTAGTTTGTAGGATTATTACTATGATAATTATGTTTTGTGTAATTTTATGTTGTGTTTTAGGAGGAGTGTTCATTAGTTTATTACTCCCTCCGTTTCATTTTAATCTACACACTTACACTTTTCACGCATGCCGATGTAAAACTTTGAGGACATGTATTTTTAGTTTTGTATTTGTAAAAATTATAAAAAGTACATATTAATAAAATACATACTAAGACGAATCTAACAAGATCCCACATGACTATGTTTTTATTCACGTATAAATCACAAACGAGGGTCAAAGTGCAATTTGTGAATAGTGTAAAATGTCAAAGTGTGTAGATTAATATGAAACGGAGGGAGTATATAACAACTACTACAGTACACTTCTTTAGTTCTTTCTCATATACATTTAAATTAATTTGCTATGATTACTATGATTATGTTTTGTATAATTTTATGGTGTGTTTTAGGAGTATTAATTAGTTTATTATATAACAACTACTCCTACTTTAGTCCTATCTCATATAAATCAAAGTTAATTTGCTAATTTCCTATTTTATGACTTGCAATGAAGTATATATTGTTGATTTCTAAATAGGGTTAGGTTATAACTAATCAATGGACATATATGGTGCTATTTGAATTATGTATGCTTGGTTTATGGAAAATGTTGCTTGGGTCTTCAACTATGTGTTTGTGTTTTTTTATTAGTGATTTTTTTTCTGTGGTTTGGGGAGGATCTTTGTTTATTGAATAGGAAATTAGAGTTTCTGTTGTGAGAAATATACATTTTTTAATATATACTTGGCTATTTTTTGCGCATGTATATCCAACTTGCTATCTTACTCGTTTGAAGGCATCGATAAGCAATAAACATAATGAGCAAATGAGTAGAATATAGTCTTAAGTCTAAAACGCGTTATTTTAACTAAACTATTTGGGAAAATTAGGGATGACTTAAAAACTCGTTTCATTTATAAATGTACTCTTAGATCTTCCTAAATCAAAGAAGGGTTGTTACTTGGTTGCTTATTGTGTTATTTTTATAAATTAAATTTAAGAAATTAATTAGATTAATACTGTTTTTTTCTGAATATTTGTTCCCTAAATATTATTATTAGTGGAAATATTCGAGCTAGCTCTTCTCTCATGGATGATGGCTTCATGGTAAATAATAACAACTTGTTATTGAGGGAAAATTTGAGAAATTTATGAAGGAAAACTTTACAAAAGACTGCATATGTTTGTCAGAATGAACAAAAGTGTGCTTAAATATAACACTGCACATAGAGCAGCAGCAGGAGGGTAAATGGTAATTAGTATTTTTCTCCATTGTGCAAAAATGTTTCACTTTGACCTTTTTCCCCTACATTATTGCTTTGTTTTAGTATCAATAATTCATTACTTATTCTTTTCTTTTTTTTATATATATTTATATTCATAATTTCAATAATATTGAGGGTGATAATTTTGTCTATGATTATGGTTTTGAAGGAAGCTGGTACCTATCTCTTCACATTAGGCCCGACCATTAGCAATAATTGTTTCCGTCTTCATATCTAATTTGAATTTAGCTACTAGTTCCGTTTCATATTAGATGTTACACTTTGTATAATATAGTATTTTTATACTATATGTGCTACACTTTTTTTTGGAATAAATCCTCTCCATCTCTCTTCTATTACATGGATCCCTATTTTTCTTTCTATCTGTCTCTCTTGTTCTTAAAAATTGCCTCGAAGCCCGTATTTTGCAAAGTGTAGCATCTAATATGAAACGAAGGTAGAATTATCAATCATGTTTAATTATTTATCGAACTACGAGACTACATAACTTAATATATCGTGATCTCATGGATTCTAGCCATCAAAAGTCATAAGAACCACACATCCTTCCTCTTATGTTGAAGTTATTTTGACTAGATTCTCACGTTAGTCACGTATCTAAAAAATTATCTTATTTGAACATATAAAAGGCTCAATCTTAACTTACTAGCGTATTATAGACTTGAAGTGAAATTGAGTAGTGTATAAACTAACTATTTTGACTTTGTTAACCAAATAGTAAACTTAACTATATAAATTAATCTAGCTTGTTAGTTTTCAACTTAACTTATTTGAAGTTATTTTTACTAAATAAGTGAGATTAATTAGGAGATGGGAATAGAGCCAGTAAATAGTTTGATTAATTAAGATATTATCAAGCTAAGTTTTTTGGGTGGTTTGTTTAATAATAATGTGTTGTTGCATTATTAGCAATTTCTTGGAACCTTCATTATTCTAGACTTATCAATGGTTCTTCTTTTTGTTTGGTGGAGTATCAATTTTTGTCATCCATATTTATGTAAAATGAACATTATGTGAAATGTCGGTATGATTTGAAACCTTCGGTTATGAATTTGGTAACGTCTAATCACTTTAAAAATATGATAATTTGTACTGTAAACCAATGAAAGTTACTGTCCTGCATCTTATAGTAACTAATTGGTGACGTACGATAAATTATTAATTACTCTAGTTATTCAATTAGTTAACTAAATGGAAAGTTGGAAACAACTGAATTCAATCATGAAGTCTTTCTAATGCAATCTGGCCGACAACACTTTTATATATTTTTGGATCTGTCAAGTTGGATTTCATGATTATTATGTTGTGCATAAAGTGTTATGGAGTACTAAAATGTGATAAATTAGTAGTGATTCTCAAGAAATTACTTCATTAATTTACTTTTAATTGTAAAGTGTACTTGCTTTTTTTTATTGGGAGTTTGAGAATAATCTATACAAATATATTAAAAGACGTATATAACAATGTATAAACGTCAAGTGACATCTCTGTTACTCCAATACAATTGTCCAATGTGTACATAAGTCATGTCAATTAACAAAAATAAAATTCAATTGCAACAAGATTTGAACCCGTGACTTCTTATAAACGTCAAGTGACATCTCTGTTACTCCAATACAATTGTCCAATGTGTACATAAGTCATGTCAATTAACAAAAATAAAATTCAATTGCAACAAGATTTGAACCCGTGACTTCTTGCTATTATACATGACACAATTACCATCTCAACAAATTTTTAATCATGCTTTAAGTATCCACATTATTATATCTGTACCTTTTAAATGTTGAGTTTTCCTTAATATATTTAGTGGGAATGGAAAAAAATGCATATCAAAGTTCGAAAACACAATACCAATTCGGGACATCATCCGGGCCCAAATACTAGTTATAACATTAATATTTGTAAATAATGGTATCTCTTTATTTCATTTTATTTATTGACCAATGAGTTTACAAATGCCGTCCAATCTATGTAATTATAAATCAATCATCGAATATAGCTTAGCTATAATCCAATTATAAATAGCTCCAATCACAATGCTCCTATTTAGCATCTATGAACTTTTTTTTTACAATAGCAACATAGAACAAATCAGTAAAGAAAAACATTAGGGGGGAGTGTGAAGACGAAATATATTGGCTATATCATGAGCTTGCTTGCTTCACTTGATCTCTAGAAACTTTCTTAATCAAACATCTTTGAAATGAAGCTCCAAGGTGAAGAATGTTATCTATAGTCCATGATAAGGAGAAGGGAGGAGAGTTCAATCCCTTCAATAGATCTACCTACAATCCTAGGATGCATCTATGGAGATAGTTTTTTCAAGCCCTAGAAAGATCTAGGAAGCTTGTTTTGTGCTCTTTAAAAGGGTTAAATTTAGGGTACTCCTTGATGATGTTTTCTATCAATGTGTTTTTCAAAGGTTCTAAGATACCTTGATATGTTGTTTGGATGGTTTAGAGCCTCTATATTGATTTAAGATTATATTTACAGCCAATTTCATATCTTCCCAAACTTGTTTTTCTCGTTAAGAGGTAATATTTGGCTTAAACATTCCCTCACACACTTGGTAAATTGATAGCTTGGCGATTAATAATCTTTTTATATATCAATCATTGAACATTTCCATCACTTAATTAACATCACTATAATCACACCCGAATAACCTTCAAAGATCTTCTGACACCCCCCTATGAACCTAGTTGGATGTCTTAAAAGATATCTTATGACCCAGGATGTATCTCATGAGATTTGTTGCTTGTGCTCAAAAGCGTGTATTATATCGCCTTTAAAATTCTGCTATTTTGGGATATTTATAGATTGAATCTGGGACCTTTCCAATAGAGTTGAGATGTATCGTGAGACTTTTAATTGTGTTTTGTGATCTCTATGAAAGGACAAATTAGTCATGTGAGATTTTCTTAAATTCGTCGGGATTTAAAATTTCAAACTATCAACTTTTTTTATCTAATAATTCTTATTATTTATAAAAAAAATCAGATATATTAATGATTAAAGTTATACATTGATAAGCATGTATCGAGAAATGCATCTAGTATTTAGAAACAAAAGAACTACATAACTAAAAATATATAAAAGGTCAATTATGTATCTTGAAGATCATGTAACTATTAAGTCATTGTCATTATCATTGATTATGAAGTAATGATTCTTTTATTGAAGAATTTCAACGAGATATGAGATAATTGCTAGTGGATGATGGTCTTGTCTCTTCAGATAGCATTTTCATTTATTTGTTTCAAGTTAAAGATCGAATCTATTTGAAAGACAAACTAATAAGGGGTATACCATAAAGTATGGTAAAGCAATGCTCGAAAGTAAGTGTTATTGCATCGATGTCAATGTGAATATCAACATTTGTGGTCATCATTGATCGGAGCAGATTCTATATGAGTAATAATAAATCGATTGAGATGATTGAAGAAAGAGAAAAGAAAAAACTTCAATAGATGTCAAAAGTCACATAATTTTGCAGAAATATAATAGTATATATACATTTTGACAGCATATATATGGTAATTTTAACATGATACATTTAGACACTATTTTGAGAATTTACTCTAAAATGGACATTTTACTCCATTTGGACATGGTATGGGATTGGCCTATAAGTGGATATTTCTCCCTCTTACACTTGCGAGCTCTTAATTTTCTAGGAAGATATTCTTTACATGAAATAATTCAAAGCATGAATTATACATTAGGGTACATAACGCTCATTATGCCTACAGGTTACATTATGGTTACTTGAGTGCATGTTCTTATTCGCGAAATAATGAATTACCCAGAAATAATACTTCTACTATATATTTTATTCTTCATGTATATTAAGTGTTGCTCCGCCTCCAATAATTGCTAATTGATGTTCGGACAAAACTTCCTTTAGGCTTATAAATGATCTAAACTATATAAATCCTCCATTAATAGATGTGGACTGAATACTTTTGACGAAATTACACTAAGGCATTTACCCAAGGATATATACTTCAAATTAGGGTCATAAGAGTTATAAACAAATTACATATGTAGGGAATGTTCGAGGAGTTAATTACTCCTCTGATTATATTTAGGAAAAATTATTTTTAATAAGTTAATCTTTGCGCGTTCTTCTTAAAATAAGTCAACCTTCGATTAACTATGAAAAAGTTAACCTTGTATCTACTTTTGGTATAAATGAGTTAAATCATGATGTCATCCTATTAAAGTGTGACACGCATCATAATTTCAACGTCATTAACTTGTTTACAGTAGAAGTAGATACAAGGTTAAATTATTCTAAAATAATCAAAAGAGTGACTTATTTTAAGAAGACCAACCAAAAGTTGACTTATTAAAAACAATTTTTTCTTATATTAAAGGATAAAAGCTCCATGTGCAACAGATACAACCCATGACCATTTGATGATTATTGACGAAATTTAACGTTAGTAATCTAGACAAAATAGACAAAAAGACAGAATAAAAGTAGCATATATAATACCATTGCATAGTACATAAGAGTAATAACCAAACCAACTGATTAATACTATACAAAAAGAAGAAAAAAAAAAGAAAAGGTAGTATAGTATCGTCACTGTTAATGTTCTAAAAGAAGATCATTTTCACAAGTGACCAAAATAAGGAAGGGAGATCGGGTCGGGTCAGATCGGGTCGGGTTCAGTATTGAATTGTGATTATCAAACACAACCAACTTCAACTAGCTATTTTTTTTTAGTGGTCCTCCCATATATATTGTCCTTGACCTAATAAGCTAACCTAGCTATACGTATTCATGAATGATTCAAACATATTATTGTTATGTCACCTTATTTTGGGTGATGTATCAGTACCCTCCTAATATAGTCCTATGGCCCGACAATTGGATACTATAACTTTTCTAAGCTAAAGAGGTCTACCATGCACCTAAAACAAACAACAAACATGTCCTTCTTAAACCATTACTAACGGTAGACTGCTAGATTGAGTAGTAATTAAATGAGTCATATGCATGGTCAAGAGGTTGAAAAGTCTTACCGTATTATAGAAGTGGTGACTTGAAGTTGAAGGGGATAAGCTTGGTTTTAGAAAAACTTGAGTGTACCGGGTTGACAATGATTTATTGTGTATCGGAATTTATATGATATAATAAGTTTTCGTTTGATATAGTCAATTTTTGTATGATATAATCACCTTTAATTTTATTAATCAGTTTTTTATATGATATAGTCAGCTTTCTTATATAGCAAGTTTTCGTATGATATAGCCGGTTTCTTTTTCTAATATAGTCGTTTTTGTGTGATAAAGTTAGCTTGGGTTCACAATAAATTATTGTGAATCTGGTCCATCCCCCAAGACGTTTTGCTAGTTGAATTGTGATAACTACCACTCAACAAAGCAACTCTCACATATTGAAGTTTAATGTTGTGAATAATAATCTAACATAATATTCTGTTGAAGCAATGATGTATAGCGTTAGCGTAATACACATGTGAGTGTCACATAGTAATAAATTAAATAAATGAGTAATTTATAATACAAAGGGGCTAATACTCCCGTTATTGCCATATGGTTTTAAGGTATAACCTCCTTTGACCTCGTGATAGGCACGGTGCAGACCCATATTTAACATATTCAAGGTTAAAGTTTAGGTAGCTTCTTTATGGGCGACTACTAAAGGTCTTAAACTTTTAATTATTATAAGTTTTATATAAATCTTCTTATTCTTTTTTTCGAACTCCTTTATTGTAACCTTTCAGTCTTCTAATCAGGAGTTTGGATTGACAAATGTCTAAAACTTGTGTTGAAATTAGGCATGTTCATACATGTTCATACAATGAGGCTTTGTCCATTTATTATATAAGCTCAATTATCATTCCTTTTAACTTATATGACTCATTTTTTCTCCTCTTTTCATGTATGACATATCATGCATGGGTGTAAGTTTTCTATTTTTAATTATAGCTTCGATAGTATATACAATTAGATATAAAAAGCACACTTTATATTTGTAAATGTGATTCTATATCTTTATAGAAAAACTCCACAATTATTGATTGGTTAGCAACAAATTAAAGTAGGAGTACGTACTCTTTTAACTATAATCATTTTCATATTCTTCACTTTAAACTTTTAAGCAGCATATATAGTTGAAAATCATTTCGTACACTTTGTGCTTTTTATGGATCAGAGTCACATGCCTTAATTAGACCATGATCATTAATTGAAAGATTGAGATGACACAACATGCAATTGTACATTTGTCCTACTATAATTAATTTTCTTGATTTTACTTTTAATTTTATCCAATAGAGAATTCTTTCTTTCGGTGGGTAACAAATAAACAGCAACAAATCTTGTGAGTTTTTGTCAACAGCTATTTTCTGCTCCTTTTGGGGTAAATAATTGTATATGATCAACTACAGACAGCAAAGCTAGCCTGAAGGAAGGCCCCCCCCTCCCACCCCCATTTTGGCTTGCCTAAATTCATGGAGTACCTAGCTTTTGTTTTGTAGTTTCAATGTTGTTTTAAGTGTTGTTTGTTGTGGTTTGATCTGAAAACTTGTAGTAAGAACTAATTGGAGTGACTACACAAAAAAATTGAATGGTCACTTAGTTGCTACGTGTTGGGAGTATACATCCCAAGTCCCACATGGAAGAAATAAGGAGGGGGATTAATGAGATGTTCACCACACTAGTATGAGGCCTTTTGGGTTGTGCCCAAAAACAAATTCGTGCGGGCTTGGCCAGGCCCAAAGCGGACAATATCATACTAGTGGGTGTGTGAACGTGCGCGGCGGCCCCAACAAGTGGTATCAGAGCCAGGTTGTCGGGCGAGCCGGTCGATGGGGCTCGGCCTATGAAGGGGTGGATGTCGCTCCGTGGTGAAGCATGTGGGAGTCCTTGTGTTCTCTCGCGATTGGAAACCTGATGTATACCTTGTATCGAAAGTCTTCTTGACTTGGGGGTGGTCAAGCGGCGTGTTCCGTGGTGCGAGTTGCGGCGGTACAAGAAATCACGATGTATTGTGCAAGGGGAGACCAACGGTTTGTGGTCCTTGGTCTGAGGGGAGGATTTGGAGCATCCAAGTCCCACATGGAAGAATTAAGGAGGGGGAGAGCTCCTTATTGATGAGATGTTCACCACACTAGTATGAGGACTTTTGGGTTGTGCCCAAAAATAAATCCGTGCGGGCTTGGCCAGGCCCAAAGCGGACAATATCATACTAGTGGGTGTGTGAATGTGCGCGGCGGCCCCAACACTACGATCTCTGATCTTGTTTGAAGCTCGTACGTCGTTTTCCTAAGGGTGTATTATATATATTATTTTCACCGGAATTACACTTACTTAAATTTATGTTAAAGGTGTATTCTCTTAACATGAAACTGATTTTATTATGGGATTTTTTTTGAATCTCACGTATTTGGACTTATGCTTAGGGTGTTTTCGCTTATTAACACAAATTCACTTATGCAACCTTAATTGAATATCTTTAACTTATTAGCCAAATTTATTTATTGACCTTTAATTGAACTTATTCGAATTCATGAGTCATGACTAAAACTTCTAATAACTTATTCAGTTGTAAATTGACTTTGAGTAACCATTATTTATTCATGAATTTAACTTGTCTAAGATTATTAGCCTTTAACTTGCATATGTGAACTTATTATTGCTAAACTAAGTGAAAATAGAACGACGAGCAGATAGCGTATGTAATAACTTATTGATTCGAAACTAATGGAAACTTACATTATTCCTATACAAACTTATTAATTCTTAAACCCTAAATGAACTTACTAAGTTTTGTCAAAACTTCTTACCAATATGCACTTGTTTATCAGTTTATGGACCTTATCATAGAACGAAACTAGCATTCAAATAATTAGGCTGCTTTATTATAAGGGTAATGTTATATGTAGCCTTTAGGGCTACATATAAGCATTAAATACATTTTTTTAATTAAATGGAAACAATTTAAGAATTCAAGACACATTTTCACATCAACTGAGGTAATAAATGCTTAATTTAATATTTTATTTTCATTTTAAGCACCTTAATTATTTTCATTATTATAATTAAGGTTGTGAAGGATAATATTTTTTTTTTTCAGTTGAGGAACAATTACAACAAAGTCATCTTTAAGAGTAATGGTCCCTACTATCATTTGATTGGTGATCTGCAATGTCACTTTTTTTTTCCACCTATCCTCTTTTCGAGAAGTCCTTGTTTTTTTATAAAACAAAAATTAATGAATGACCAACCAGAGTTGGTTAGATATCAATATGCATGATACAAGATGTTTTATCTATATCTTTGAAGATATCTGATAATGGTGTTTGACGATTTCCAACTTTCTTCTAGTCACCTTGTAGTAGTACAGTTTTTATTCTACACGTACTTGGTGTAGTTTACATTTTTTTACACTATTTATTCTCCAATAATAAGTACGTTAAAAGGAATACATGAAAGAGTATAAAATTAATTACTTACTACGCATATGTAAGATCTTATAATTTGCAAAATTAAAGTTCTAAAATCATTACACACGAATAAAAAATATATTCTAATATTCAGCATGCGATACACTTATAAAAATAAGAATTTATCTTGTAAATCCAATAGAAAATTGCACCCCTTAATTTCTTATAGCATTCAAAATACTTCATGATAAATGTAACGTAAAAAACTTGATACCAAAGAATTGTCACATACTAAACTTAACCTTAGGTTACTATCTTATTACCAAATTAATAATTCATGCAACCTAGATCGATAACGTACTAAAAAACATCTAAACAACGGCATATTATTTGCTGCATCTATATTTCATGCAATACTCCACAAAATATGGTATTATTTCTGAAACTATATAGCTTTGGCCAGCATGTGATTATTCATTATTCTAGCTTCTCATGTCCTAAAGCCCTAATTAATGCCATTTAAATTTAGGCCCTTGTCTACCTATTTTGTCTGTAGATGCATTGTTCATTGGTCTGGATTTTCTCTTTGTACCCTTGTTTGCATAGCTGTGGAAGACTTTATACAAAGATTGATTGAACTTTAATAGCAACAGTCGAATGAAAAATATTATATGGGTGCAGATAAAAGATGGTACTTTCTTTTAATCATTAATAATCTTGATAATGTTAGTTCTTTTCAGTTAGAATCAAAAACATTTTATCTCGGGTTTTATTCTTGGCGCAATATTACAAAGATAAAATGAACCTCTTCGGGTGAATGCTATCTAGCATATCCGAACTTCTTGACTTTAATGTTAACTTAATACGATCACGGTACACCTTGAGATACATTTATGGTTATGATGTACCGTATGCATGATACATCTAAATAAATTTATGCTTAATTAGAGTTCTCCAATTTTACTTATTTGGTCATTTCGAATTTTCCGAATGAGCCAAATAAATATCTGTGGACATATCAGAAGTGCGTTACACCCGATTTTATTATTATGAAATATTGAAACTTAACTTATCTGATCTTGAACTTGTTGTAGTTGTAAACTGAACTAAGATAACCTCTATAAGCACTTATCTTAGATTATTTGAAATTATTAATTATTAAATAAGTGATATCAAGGTGAAAACTGAGAACATAAGTACATGACCTTCACTAAAAATAATCTTAATATACTCTATATACAGATCCTCCATTAGTTGCTAATTAAGAAAAACAAAAAAGAAAAAAGAAGCTAGATGCCATGAACGACCTGTCTGATAGTATTACGATGGTGGCAATATACTAAATACATAAGTACTGTACCGCAAAGGCTATACATACATTTGGTGTATGTGAGCCACACATACACTAGGTGTATGTGTTACTACTAAAATGTGTATAATTTTAAAATTTTACAATGTTTCGACAGATAGTTTTGTTTTTAATGATTTGTTCCATGTCACATGACTCCTTTCCAATGACCTACCATGTCCCTAGGATAAATCCCGTGGGGTTTGGAGCTCGGACCCCGGAAAAGTCCGAAAGCGTGTATTATAACCTTCAATTTTGGCTGTTTTTGGAACATTTTTGGACTTTTATGAGCCTGGTCATATTTTCACCCGAATCGTTCCTGGGAAGGCGGACGTGACTTGTAACGTTGCTCGGGTACTTGGCACCATTTGTGTTGCCTCGAAAAGCCTATAAACACCTAATTTGTTCATTTCTCGTGAAACCTAAATTTAATTTGCCTCGAAATGAACGTAAATGCATCCATATATATATTCGTTCAAAGCCACATGACTCTTTTTCAATGACCTCTCATGGCCCTAGGAGAAATCTCGTGGCGTTCGGAGCTCGGACCCCGAAAAATACAAAAGCGTGTATTATAACCTTCAAATTTGTATGTTTTTGGGACATTTTTGGACTTTTCTGAGCCTGGTCATATTTTCACCCAAATCGTTCCTAGGAAGGCCGACGTGACTTGTAACGTTGCTTGGGTGCTTGACACCATTTGTGTTGCCTCGAAAAGCCTATAAACATCTCATTTGTTCACTTTCGTGAAACCTAAATTTGTCTATAAATGAACGTAAACGCATCCATATATTCGTTCCAAGCCACATGACTCCTTTATAATGACCTACCATGTCCCTAGGAAAAATCCCGTGGGGTTGGAGCTCGGACCCTGGGAAAGTCCGAAATCGTGTATTATAACCTTCAATTTTGGCTGTTTTTGGAACATTTTTTGACTTTTCTGAGCCTGGTCATATTTTCACCCGAATCGTTCCTAGGAAGGCCGACGTGACTTGTAAGTTGTAACGTTGCTCGGGTGCTTGGCACCATTTGTGTTGCCTTGAAAAGCCACTAAACACCGCATTTGTTCATTTCTCGTAAAAACCTAAAATTGTTCCGAAATGAACGTAAATGCATCCATATATTCGTTCCAAGCCATATGACTCCTTTCCAATGATCTCCCGTGGCCCTAGTAGGAATCCCGTGGCGTTCGGAGCTCGGACCCCGAAAAGTCCGAAAGCGTGTATTATAACCTTCAATTTTGGCTGTTTTTGGAACATTTTTTGACATTTCTAAGCCTGGTCATATTTTCACCCGGATCGTTCCTAGGAAGGCGGACGTGACTTGTAACGCTACTCGGGTATTTGGCACCATTTGTGTTTCCTCGAAAAGCCTATAAACACCTCATTTGTTCATTTCTCGTGAAACCTAAATTTGCCTCGAAATGAACGTAAATGCATCCATATATTTGTTCCAAGCCACATGACTCTTTTCCAATGACCTCCCAAGGCCCTAGGAGAAATCTCGTGGCGTTCGGAGCTCGGACCCCGAAAATTCCAAAAGCGTGTATTATAACCTTCAAATATGTATGTTTTTGGGACATTTTTGAACTTTTCTGAGCCTGGTCATATTTTCACCCGAATCGTTCCTAGGAAGGCCGACGTGACTTGTAACGTTGCTCGGGTGCTTGGCACCATTTAAGTTGCCTCAAAAAGCCACTAAACACCACATCTGTTCTTTTCTCGTAAAAACCTAAAATTGTCCCGAAATGAACGTAAATGCATCCATATATTCGTTCCAAGCCACATGACTTATTTCCAATGACCTCCCATGGCCCTAGGAGGAATCTTGTGGCGTTCGGAGCTCGGACCCGGAAAAGTCCGAAAGCGTGTATTATAACCTTCAATTTTGGCTCTGTTTGGGACATTTTTGGATTTTTCCTGCCTGGTTATATTTTCACCCGAATCATTCCTAGGAAGGCGGATGTGACTTGTAACGTTGCTCGGGTACTTGGCACCATTTGTGTTGCCTCGAAAAGCCTATGAACACCTTATTTGTTCATTTCTCGTGAAACCTAAATTTGCCTCGAAATGAACGTAAATGCATCCATATATTTGTTCCAAGCCACATGACTCCTTTCCAATGACCTCCCATGGCCCTAGGAGGCATCTCGTGGCATTCAGAACTCGGACCCCGGGAAAGTCCGAAAGCGTGTATTATAACCTTCAATTTTGGCTGTTTTTGGAACATTTTTTTTGACTTTTCTGAGCCTGGTCATATTTTCACCCGAATCGTTCCTAGGAAGGCCGACGTGACTTGTAAGTTGTAACGTTGCTCGGGTGCTTGGCACCATTTGTGTTGCCTCAAAAAGCTTATAAACACCGCATTTGTTCATTTCTCCTGAAATCCAAAATTGTCTCGAAATGAACGTAAATGCATCCATATATTCGTTCCAAGCCACATGACTCATTTCCAATGACCTCCCATGGCCTTAGGAGGAATCCCGTGACGTTCGAAACTCGGACCCCAAAAAGTCCAAAAGCGTGTATTATAACCTTCAATTTTGTATGTTTTTTTGGACAGTTTTGGACTTTTCTGAGCCTGGTCATATTTTCACCCGAATCTTTCCTAGGAGGGCCGACGTGAATTGTAACGTTGCTCGGGTGCTTGACACCATTTGTGTTGCCTCGAAAAGCTTATAAACACCTCATTTGTTCATTATTCGTGAAACCTAAATTTGCCTCGAAATGAACGTAAAGGCATCCATATATTCGTTCCAAACCACAATACTCCTTTCGAATGACCTCCCATGGCCATAGGAGGCATCCTGTAGCATTCAGAGGTCGAACCTCGAGAAAGTCCGAAAGCGTATATTATAACCTTCAATTTTGGCTGTTTTTAGAATATTTTTGGACTTTTTCGAGTGTGGTCATATTTTCTCCCGAAACGTTCCTAGGAGGGCCGACGTGACTTGTAACATTGCGCGGGTGCTTCGAACCATTAGCATTTCCTCCAAAAGCCTCTGAACACCACATTTGTTCATTTCTCGTGAAACCGAAATTTGCCTCGAAATGAACGTAAAGGCATCCACATATTCGTTCCAAGCTTGATGATTCCTTTCCAATGACCTACCATGTCCATAGGAGAAATCCAATGGCGTTCGGAGCTCGGACCCCGGGTTAGTTCGAAAGCGTGTATTATAACCTTCAATTTTGGTTGTTTTTAGGACATTTTTAGACTTTTTCAAGCCTGGTCATATTTTTTTTCCTGAGTTAGCTAAGTGATATTTAGTTGGAAAGTATCATTTTGTGACTGAAGATCATTGAGGCAGGAAACTCGCTGGTCTTTCAAAGAAATTTTGTCCTCTCGAGTTTCGAAAATGGGAAACATGATCTTCATGAGAATTTCCATGCTAAATAGATTTTTATATTTTTTTTTAATGTTTATTGATTTACACATCCTTACTTCCACTTCTGTAGTTTTGTAAGTAAGGTTTTCTTTTTTTCATAATACTTCCACTTCTGTAGTTCTGTAAGTAAGGTTTTCTTTTTTTCATAATACAAAGCGATGACCTCCGGATTGATTTTTACTAAGAGGGTTGATTTTTTGGTGGCTTCTTATTGTATTACTTCCTCCGTTTCAATTTAGTTGTGACACTTTTTATTTTAGGAAGTTTCAATTTTGTTGTGAAACTTTTTATTTTAGGAAGTTTCAATTTAATTGTGACACTTTCATTTTGGGTAATAACTTCTCTCTATCTCCCTCCGATTACATAGGATCCTTTTATTTTCTTTCTCCATCTCTCTCCTCTCCAAAAATTATCTAGGAGTCCGTGATTTAAAAAGTGTCACAACTAAATTAAAACGGAGAAAGTATGTCTTTTTCTAAATGGTAATTTAAATTTTTATTGTGAACACTTAAAGCATGATTAAAAGTTGGTTGAGATGGTAATTGTGTCATGTTATAGAAGCAAGAGATCACAAGTCAAATCTTGTTGCAAGCTAAATTTACTTTTGTTGATCGACATAACTTATATGCACATTGACCAATTCTAGTTGAATAACATAATTGACCCGCGACGTGTATATATTGTCACACACACCTTTTAATATATTTATATAAATTCCCTATGGATTAAATTAATCACCGAAAACCTAGTTATTATGAAGGTAATTCTCTTTTTAATATTAGGCTTACCATTGTCTAATCATAATTTAAAAGTAAACGATTTCTTACAAGATAAACTCTACATATAAGACATTCTAAACAATTTTATTTATTTAGTCACAAAAGGCAGTAACATAAACAGGATACGACTATCGCAGCTCTAATAGGACATTCGAGTATTTTTTAGTTGGCTAAACATTTTTGCACCAGACCCTTTAAATTTCCAAGCAAGGTCTTGTTTGTTTAGATTTGATTCTCCCTCCTTGTTAGATGGTTGGAGGCAAAGCTCCATAGGACTCCTCCAGATGTGTTATATATTCCTCAATATCAAAATCCGAGGACGACGACGACGAACTCCCTCCATCATCAGATAGATTTTTCAAACTAGTCTCCCCTGCTTTAGCCTTTAAATCATCTTCTGAGTTGATCTTAAGAAGGTTTTTTGCTTCTGAAAGTAGCTTTAAGGCAGAATCCTCAATTTCCGTAGAGGTAACTTTGTCAATGATAGCAGTAGAAGTTGGTTCCACATAAGGCTTAATTTGGTCTTGATTAGGCTTGTTCCACTGCAAGGCCGCCCCAAGATTTTCTTTGACCCAAGCCCTGATTGAGCTTAACTTGCCTTCCACGGCCTCTGCCAGAATATTTAGCTCGTTGATCTGATAGCGAAACAGGAAAGTTTTCTGAGTCCAAGCGCAAGAACAGAAATGTTTGGCATGAACCAGGCATGAATACTTGTTTTGCTTACAAGGGCAGGACACAGCAGACAAATACAAATCCCAAGAGCAGATGCTGCATTCTCGTTTCCGGCCATCATCGTCGAGGGTTTTGTCCATTTTCCGTGCCTGAGACGCAGAAGAAAGATAGTCCCGACACCTCGCTTCTGACCTGATACGAGCCTGTTTGGAAAAGACGAGCACTAGTTACATGACAGAGATCTGCTTCGCTAATACAACCAAAATCACTCTGTGATCTTTCACTGAAGTAAAATAGTTAGGCAAAGATCAGGAAAAATACAATATTTAGCCTAGTTGAATTCCCTTACACTAAAGGACTCAACTACTAAAGTCGAATCCTCGACATTCTGACATGGGTATAACCACTTCGACACTTCGTTTTGGGCCATAATTTGAATATTTCATAAAAAAACCAAATTAGTGACTCGGATAATTACCCGTGTCCCATACGAGTAGTCTGAGTAACATAGTGTAGAGCTACAATTTATTCTCCTAAAAGAATGCAAGTCGAGAGATCTCAGAGGTACTTACCCTTAAAGTTTTTGCTAGTACCCCATCCTTTCCAGAGGCTTCCTTCCATGTCAAGACTTTTGGTGTTTTCTTACCCCTTAGTAGAGATTCCCATTGGGCCTTCACAGCTTCATCAGCTGCTCTCAGTAGTACCTTATCATGAGAAATTGATGTTTTTCTTCTGCTCTCACGATATAATTCTATGGCAATCTGCCCGTGAGGCAACCAATTCAACGGAGCAAAAACTGCTGACACGGAACAATTAAATCCACAATCGAAACCTGAATGATAAGCTCCGGGAAGAAAAAGAACAAATTCCCCCGGTCGCTGGACGCAACGATAAACTGGTATACCCTCTGACTTTAATGTTGCAGGAGATAATTGCCTTCCCTGATAGAAATTCCAAGATTTTGTAAGAACTACATAAACAAAGTTCAAGAAATAAGTATTGATTGCATGATGTAGAAAACCTTAAGGTGGTGAAAACCACATCTACCTTATGATCCTCACCTAACGCATACCTGTTCTTATGAAGCTAACCCACATGCAACTATGCAGTCAAAGCTGCTTCCTGGTTTGTTACTTATCTTACCAATTTCCTTAATATTTTCGTTATACTATCCATATTTATTTCTTTATGATGCTTATACATAATTTTTGTAGGTTGTTACTTGCCTTGGTATAAATATATAATATCTGCTGTAATCTCTTTATGGAAGTATCACACTATCAGACACTGCCATGACGGACCTCAAAAGCACTACTCTGTACTCCTTAAGAACCCTTGCTTTCATAGTTCTGATTTCCTAAAAAACATGATTGATAACCCTTCTGAAATACCAAATATACCAAGTATGATGTTTACTATACCATCTTATGACAATGCTTCCACAGAGGTTCGGGTACCATATACTAAGATTCCATTGTCTTAAGCACTCAGAATGAATTACACATACAGAACAAAAAGCCCCCTCCCCCAATGGAAGCGCACATAATAATTTGATTAAAGAAGGTAATTACTCATTCGTAGTATTTCCTGCTCCAGGCTGGAGACCTCCAAAAATGGAGATTTCTTAATATATTCTCAAAGGTCTCATACATGCTGTAGGCAAAACCAAGACTCACCGGTCTATGAAGCAGCTCCAAATGTTCTTCTGCCACACATGGGAAGTGCTTCTTCACCATAGACTCACATTTATGGGAAACAAATCCAGGTATGCTGTACCATATTCTTGGAGCACCCATACCGAGATAGTGCAGCTTGTATAAGCGATGCTCTTCAACAGTCTGATTTCCAAATATATCCAAAGGGGAAAAAAACAATTACCAAAAGATAGATGATACAAAAAATAAAGCGTGGGCCTAGTTTTACACAAGCAAACGGATATGTTAAATTCACTAACTGCAAAGACCAGAATTACACAACAGTTCAAATTCACCTGAGTGAAAAGCTCTAAGGTCTTACCCAAGGAAGGCATGAAAAGCACATTCCGATATGTAGCTGAGGCGCTAGGATATCAGAAGAATCCAATGTCTCCAAAGAAAGCAAGGAACCAGGCAACTTGTAGAGATTCTTCAGGTCCCAATTTGGAGCAAAACCTTCTACAGAGTCGGATGCCTGCCCTGAGTTTGATGATACTGAAAATTTACAGATCTGATTTTTAGAAATAGAATCAGTACCATAAAGCACCTGAAAAGGAAGAAGGATAGAGCACTATAAGTTAAGTCAGAAATATTAGGAATAGAACTGAACTTCAACATAGTCTGACATAACATCTTGCATACTTCTATTTCTTCAGTTGGCTTTTCAACAATCCGCCAAAATTCACCTTCAATAATCTGTTCAGATGGTTCCCACTGTTCTTGATGCATAGTTGGATTAACTTTACTACTTGCAATCTCAACTTCTTTGGAAAAGTAAATCCGCCGAAAATCATCAGCATGTCGTTTGAAAGCTATAAGACTTAACTCAGGACCAGATTCAACATTAAAGCTTTCTGATCTATGGCTTTCGTCAGAGCTAAAATTTGCAGCACAGGCATCATCAAACTCGTAATCCAATTTTCTTCGCTTTGCCTTCCTAGTGTCATTGCTGGCAGATATCTTTTTGTAGGATCCATGATTTTGGAGCTCATTAACTCGTTGAGCTTGAGTTGAAAGTTTATAATTCTGCCAAATGTCATCTTCCTCAAGAAAGCTAGGAACTTTCCATGATGAAGGTGGAACAATACGGCACAATCCATAGGGCTCCACCTGTTGACATATGCTGTCAATGTACTTGAAGGTGTCCTTGAAGTCCTGAAAGCAATAAGATGAAACAATACGACACAATTTAAAACATGAAAATAATTGCAAGCGTCCAATAAAGTACAGAATCTGAGCACAGAAAAGTAAAGCACAAACTGCACAGAAATTTATAGATACTAAGTTGACAACATGCCTCTTCATCAGGATGAAAAACAATCGCGTCTTCGAGTACACAACTGCATGCTCCTGCTGGATTCCACCTAGCTGAAACCTATATGAATAAAAGTAAACAACAAGAACAAAAAGGATTCTGAAAATGAGGCAGTTGCAAACAACCAATCCTTGCCTACATCAATGTTGATGTAACCAAACACCACTCTAAATGAGTACTTCAGTTTTAAAAAGTAACTTTTTGATATGGTATACACCTTCAGAAAGAACCAAATATATCATTCTTATCTGAATAGACTTCAGACTAGAAAAATAAGTCACGATAAAGACGGTTAAGGGACTTGAAAAATAATTTACCAAAGTAAGATACTAATTAACCAGCACATCTATCATATGAAGGTAACCTTTTGACACCCACTGCAATCTGAGCATCCCCTAGTAACACCTTTGGGAAGACAAACCTTCGGAGACAAATTCTGTCCAATAAAACATTAAAAAGGACTTAGCATAGCTATCATCCCTAGTAACTATAGACAACAATAGAAGGGGGGAATATCAAAATCTAAAATAGAACATATATAAGAAGATAAATTATAAATCTAGGAACAAACCACAGAACAAACTCATTCTATTCCAAATAAAATTTAATCTGAAGTACAGTTCTCATCACATAGACAATGATAATAAGGAAACCTCTACCAGTCCTCCCCAAGATGTGAAGGTAATACAACCACAAGCAGTAGAGAGAAAAGAGAATTGAAACATCACTCAATCACTGATTTCTCATCAGAGCTCGAATTCAATTTACAGCACGCACGTCCAACACGGTGACAAGTACGTCTATCAGTCCATGCTACCATAAAAAGCAATCAGTATTAAAGCAAACATTCAAACATACACTGTGGTACATGCACCATTCACAGTTGTCACATCTATTCCATACAAAAACATAAAGTAGATATGGAAGATATACACGAGTGTTAGAAGGGCGGAATCAGTGTTTCATGCAATAAACACCTTATGCAAGTTCTTTTTCTCCTATAAAGTTTTTGACCCTGGGTATGACAGAAGATCCCGTCATTTTCAATTTTGAATGACACATAATTCAGTACTAAAACCTTGTTTTATCACATTGCAGGTAGACCAGATCAAAAGATCTTACATTTACTAACACTGAAATATAAAGAGGAAACAAGTATGACCATATCATGCTGCTTAACATCTGGCTCCCTTTCACTTTGAAGCTGGTCATAAACAATCCATGGTCTTTGTTTACACTTTAAACTTCTCTTGATGCTTGCATATCCATCAATCTCAGATGAAGTTGGCACTGAAGATATCTCCAGATCACTTGCATTCTCAGCACCCACGGGACCAAGAGGGTTGTCCAAAACTTCTGCTCTTCTCAAGATGAATGTTGGAAATGAACTAAAGCCCGGAGAAACAGGTTGATTTTCTTCTTGATTCTTCTCAACGAGGCTCACACTCTCAGTCCCCATCAATGCTACAAAAAGGGTTTGTTGAGCTCTGATTATGGTCTCCCATGATAAGAGGGAAGAACTATGAGAAAATAGTGTAGAATACCAGTATACCACTGTATTTCACGAAAATATTCAAGCACTAAAAAACTTATGACACAGTACACACAAACTAGACTTGTCAACTGCTTCCAACAGTCTTGATGCATGTTACCTAAGGTTTTGGATTATGAAACTATGCCAGAATCCACCATTCCTGGCTTTTTAAAGTAGGTTTTAACACTTCGTTTGGATAGCAATCATGGAAGGAATGGTAGGGAAATATAGGAAGAGTAGGGAAGAGTGAGCTTGCGTTTTTTTTTTCCAAATTGTTCCAACATTGGAAGGATTTGGTTTGCTAAGAGCGGAAGGTAATTAAATCCTTCCAACTCCCAAGGATGCTTACATCCCTCCCTTTCTCTTCCTTTCCGACCAAAATTCCCTATCCAAACACATGATAAACCGTCCTTTCAATTGCTTACTCTAAGCAATCTCTACTATTACATACTTACAAATCAGTTTCGACTCACCACTCACCAGGCAAAAGAATTAAAGCACTCCTAAACCAGCTTTTTCCATTTCACTATAATTCGATTGTCAAATGATAAAACATTCTATCAAACTTTTCTTCGTTGTCGAAATAATAGCTATAAATAGTCATTCGACGTAATTTTCGCAGGCCAATCTCTACGACAGATTAACCAAACCTAGAAAACTTCAACATATTCATGCTTCATAATCTCGAAATTTAACGCCATGCACACATTATTAAAACCCTAACTTAGAGTAACTTTAACTTTTGCAGCTCTCACGCAAAACTTTTCAAACTTTAGAGTAACTTTAATTTTCGGAAGAATCAAATTTCTTAAAGCTCTAGCTCACTATGACATGAAAAAGAGATAATTCTTTTGAACAAAGCTTCAATAAAATCACAGCTAGCTGAAAATACACTTTACTGTAAATTCAAATTCTTCAATTTCAACTTAATTGCATTCAAATTAAACATAATATAGCAAAAATTAACATGAATTTAGTAACTACAATGTCAAATTTACTAGCTTCAGTATTGAACAATGAACCGGAAAAACTAAGCAAAAACAAGTAAAAATACCTTGATAATTCTTCGGAAAAGTGAAGAAATGAAGGAATTTAAGCGAAGATGAAGCTCAAATTTTAGTGAAATTAGCGGAAATCATAAACCCTAAAACTCCATTAATGTTCGAGAATTTGCAGAGGAGAGAGAAAAAAAACAGTGCACGAGAAGTTGAAGGAAAGTGTTATTTAGTTGAAGATGATGATTTCATACAAACATGTGATATGGCCCAAACTTATTAATATAGGCCCAACTCAAACTGTAATTTTGGGCCTTGAAGTTAATAGTCAATGGACTTGTGAAATGTTATACATGGCCAACATGGGAGTAATACCTATCAAAATCACAATCTATATAAAAAAAATTAACTTTTGATTATTTGCAGTGATATAAACTTTAATGAATGAGACTATGTTCTCCTCATCTTATTTCGGCTTTAGGAAAAAGAAATTTGGTTTGTATTTCTTTATAGAATTTATATAAATTTGAACTTGAGTTGAAAAAACTCATGTAGTTATGTTCGGCTTGTTAATGTTTGTAAACAATTAATTTAAGCTCATTTGTAAGTGTTCATGTTCATATATAGCTCGTTAAAGTTCATAAAATTTTTAAAAATTTAAATTATATTTGTATTATGGTATTTCTTTTAATATGAGTTATGACTTATTTTCGTGATATACATGCATAATAATGTGTCCTAACTTTGTTTTCATGGGTTAGCAAAAACTCGAAGTTAAATGTATGCATAATTATATTACATATGACCATTAACATCCGTTGTATAAGAGATTAATTAAGGGTATCACGAGGCTCGTTTATTAGATGTAGCTAGTTTCGTTTGAACTTGAGATATAAATGAACAAGCTCTCAAGATTGAAGAATTTATCTGCCAGAGTATGTGACAATGTATGTCATTTTTTTTTTTGGTGAACTAGGATGATATAAATTTAGAACGTTTTCACCAAATAATCTATTACAATCCGATCGATAATAATAAGTCATGACAATAATTAGGAATAAGAGGAAGTAACCTGATTATTTCAAGGGTGTTATCTCGATTAACACAATTCTTAGCTATTACATCCGCAACAATGTACGTCATTATTACTATCATAATATACTTTGACATATAAATATATCCGGGACCAAAATAAATTTGAACTATCACCAACCTATGCTCTAATATTTCAATCATTGAGTCTCACCTAGCCATATATTTAAAACAAGAGCTATATCCGAATATCCTGATGGGCCTGATAGAGTGTTATTGAAGATTTATCCAATTAAGGACGTGGCTATAAGTTAGAACTTCTGCTAACCTACATACTACCTTCGTTTCTTAATAAGTGCAACATTTCCCTTATTTGGAATAGTCACAATAAGTGCAACCAAGCTCAAAATGGTAAAAAAAGTTCAATATTATTACAAATATGCCACCAAAAAGCAAGAGGGGACCACAACTTTTTTGTTTCATCACTTGAATTACTCTACTTTATTGTGGTCCCAACTTTCTCTCTCTACATTCCTTGGTATTCCCCACTTTCTCTATGTTGCACTTATTAAGAAACGGAGGAAGTATATGATTATGTTGAGAATAATAATATTAGTATTGATGTGATGTCAAACTATATGCCTATATGATTACCGCTTATAGATATTTTTTTCCAGTTATGTTTACATTCCTCGATAATTACGTTGTAAATTGAAATTAATCAAGAATGTACAGTAATTTTTTTTATCTATATGAGTCATGGAGGCATTATAAAATACAAAGAATAGGATTGGAGGGAGGATTTGCACACGTGACCTATCGTTCACAACACCTTAATTTTAAACACTACGCCAAAACATCTTTGGTATGCATGGTATAATATATGATCATGTCAGAATTATATCGTAAGTACCTAGTATTTCCTTTATCATGGCTGCAGTTTAGACTTAATGTAATAAAGGTGAAGCCACTTATTTTGGGAGGAGGTTTTGAAATGTTTGTATTTTTTCACTTTTGAGAAAAATAGACAACTATAAAGTAACACATAGGAAGCTAAGATTGGAAGTTTTGGAACCAAAATAGAAAGGAAATAAAAAGCGTTGGTGATGTGATTCAAAATTCACAATTTTGTAGGATTGAGTCAATTTTATCACTTAACAAGATAAAATATTGTAGGGGGCGTAGCGTGACATTTAGCAACTTTTATTTTACATTATAGTAGTGAAAATGTAAAGAAGATTAGATAATTATAGATATTTGTTGTATTTAAACTGAAATATGCGAATAAAGGGTTTTATAATATACTTCTTCTTTTTATATCAAAGAATACTAATACATCTATATGTTATGCTTTTTATTTTAGTTTTTATCAAGCTTAACCATATAACAATTTAGCTTTTGAATGCCATTGGGTACCGGATACCAATACTAAAACCGATTCCTACCGATTACAAGACCAATTCTAGAAAGTCACCTTCAGTCAAAATTGAAATTACCACACTTCCAGAAAACCGTGTACTCGGTATTGGAACCGGTCCCACTGGTTCCAAGACCAATTCCAGAAAATGAGGACCTGATCCAACCAATTTCAATCCCGCCTCCAAATTTTAGAAATCGGTTGTAACTAGGTCTGGGTCCAATTCTCGAAAATTTTGGTCGGGTATCCGGTTATGCTCAACCCTAAAGACTCCTGCGCATATAGGATATTCCAATAGTGAGATATGTCGAATCCTAAATCTAGATGTGACGAATTTATTTGGCCAACCTGCCTAGACACTATTTTATTATCCTTTGGCTAGCTAGTGTATTTTGCTCGCCCGAACAACTCTTCGACACTAAAAATTCATGGAATATTGAATCTTGGAGATTCAAGGCTCATATAATAATTACAATCCAATAAATCATTTTAAGACAAAAATTCATTTCTGATCGAGAGAGTACTATAATAATGGAAGAGACACATACCAGGAATTCATTGTTCATTCTTGCATAATAATGGAAGAGAAGGCAAAAAAAGAACAATAAAATTTTCCACTTGTAATAATCATGTTACATCACAGTCTTCTCTAACTAATTTTGTCTTTTAATGATCTTCTTTATTTCGTCCTGCATTGGCAGTTAAAGATTAATACACTGACCTCATTAAGTACAAAGCTGGTTTTATTTGCATAGAATTGCAGATGATAGCCACTTTCTAACAGATAATGAGGTATGTGTAGCAAACTAATGAAAGATGTTGTCTATAGTTAATTAATTAGGTATGTGAATGGTATATGTATTGTACAATGTACAAGGACCATTCTAACATTTCAAAGTGGACTCCTTGTTTTTTTATTTGGATGTCCCAATTAAATTAGTCGCTATATTTTACATAAATGGATGTGTTGAGTTAATTGTTACGTTTCCTGTTTTGACATATCGTTCTCGTATTATTTTTATTTGATTGTAATTATTATAAAATATATGCTTGACCTATCTATTTCTTCCTATTTTGCGCTTCTTTGAAATTGTAACCCTCAACACTCAACACCCCCACATATATATTTTAAAATTTTAACAATGTCTATTCTCAAAAAAAAGAAATATTGTCAAGATAAGTGTCACATATTCTATCAAACTAGTAGTATTGACACACAAGTTGTCCATGAAAAATTAAATGTTCGAGCATGATCCGGCTTTCCAATACAGATCTCTGCAAATGATCTCTAAAATTCAGGTATTATTTGGTTGACATAAAAATATATATGGAAAGTAGAACTTCCTAGGAAGTAAAATAAGGTGAACGTATTGTTTGGTTGGGAAAAATGTAGTAAGTTACACTTCCTAACAAGTTTTACTTCCCATAAAATGGAAGAAGTTACTAACTTAGGGAGACCTAGGTAAGTAATACTTACCATGTAAAGAGTTTTACTTCCCATTAGTAATTAACCAAAAACTTTTGCTACTATCTAAGAATTTAAATTTCAAGGAAAAAAACAATTTCATAAGAAATACTACTTCGTTCCTACATTCAACCAAACAACACTTGAAAATGCAATCGAAACGATGAGTAATTCGATCTAGCCTCCATTCAAAAGAAGAAATTGTAGACAACATACTTCTATTAACGATGAATTCCCAAATATTTAAGCAATCTGAATAAATATCTTAAACCTAATTAGTTTGTAATAAAAGAAAAATATCATGCATTCTCATGTGTGTGGATAACATACCAGCACGATAGTTGACATACTAGAAAAAAGGCTTATAATATATGGATTCAAACATGAAGTAAAAGTACATGCATGTGTGATTTTTACAATGAACATTACTATATATATGCATTATATAGACCACAAACCTAAATCCTATACATAATAATGCTAGTATAACATAAATTATATCCTTTAATGTCTAAACAAAAACAATAAGCTGTCCATAAGTACACCAAACTTAATTCACATAAACATACACAAACAATTAACAAACAAAATAGTGGTGTACTTTTTTTGTCTTCTCCAAAATGTATCCTCTTTTCTTTTCTTTTGTTTTTCCACCTATTTTAGTCAGTTGGCAAATGATAATAATATATCAGAAGAAAACAGTGCCACAATCATCTTGATCAAATTCAAGTTGAGGAAGACAATTAGGAGGAACATGTAAACTTCCTTCACCCAACTTACTAATAGTTTGATCTTCCATAGTAATATCCCATAAAAATCCATAATCATCATCATTTTTAACACTTGCACTAACCAAATCACTCCAAGAGTAGCTTGAGTTGCCCTCTTTGAGAAGGTGCAAGAGATTAGTATTAGGGTTTAACGACGTCGGCGAGTAATTATTATTGCTTAAAACATTATTAAGGTTTGGATTAATATGGCTAATTATTGGTTCTTGAGAAAGAGTGGGATTATTTGAAGAAAATGAGTTGTTGGTTTGTTGGCATGTATAACAAGTAGGTGGTGAAGAAGTGCTAGCTGTGAAATGATCATGCATGTGTTGGCATTGGTTATTGTTGTTTTCTTCAGCCTTGCTCTTGTGGAAAACTCTACATAACACCCAGTCTTCCTGCATATCATGTGCCAATTCAAGTGATTAGAAATATGATCATTACAAAGAATGAAAACAGTTGAAGGAGAAATCATCAAATTAGGGCATGTTCTCTTGGGCATAAAACAACTGAACTAAACTGAACTGAATTGAAATGAATAGTGATATGTGAGAGTAAAAGTATTGTCCAGAACTGAATTGAACTGAACTGAAAAGAAAATAAGTTGGGGAGAACAAACCCTTTATTATGCACCACAAAAAGATTATTGGAAAGCTATATGTGGAAATAATAATTTCGCGAGTAATCAGTATAACATAATAATTGCATATAAGGCTATGTTTAGTTCACTTGAAATTTTCTGATCTGAACTTATCTGATCTGATCTGAACTTATTTTTTCTGATCTGATCTGAACTGATATGATTACAAGATCTTATCTTTTAGATTTTTCTCAATATATAAGAAAAAAATATAGTCATGTGGGGTCATGTTTGATTCAACTCAATGAGTACTTTATTAATATTCAATTATTATAATTTTTACTAATATGTAGTGAAAGATATAATGATTTTTAAATATAAACATGATCTGAACTGATCTGATCTGAACTTATTTTTTTCTGATCTGATCTGATCTGATTAGATCTGAAATAAGCAAAAATAAGGTGAACTGAACATAGCCTAAATGGTACTCAAAATTTAGGACAGAAGATTTGAGTCGAATTATAGTCATACTCCATAAGTAATATGATATCTCTATAGTGGTTTAAACCTCTTTAATTACTAGTAGAAATGTTTTAGAAACTTTTTTCTTCTATATGGAAAGTAGGTTAGCTTAGAATCAACATATTTTTTCAGTGTTGCACCAAAAAAAATTAATATTTAATCAGTTAATTATACATTCGGATGTAAATTTACACCATTTCACATGCATTCGATCTCCACTCATATATATATACTTCCTCCGTTCCGTAACAAGTGAAACACTTATCTCTTTTATGTGAGAGCTTTTTTAAAAAAGTATTTCACTTATTATGAAACGGATGAAGTATTAGTTTTCGTTTGAAATTTAGGTTAGGGTAAGACTTTGTTCCCTTTAACCCAAACAAGGTGATTTATAATGGATTTACTAAGATCTGATTTGGTTTGCCACTACGAGTAATTTCGAACATATAATTTTCATAATTTAAACTACTACTGGACTGTATCATAGAATGTCTTGTCTGATCTAATCTAATTTGACCTAGTATAATCTATGATTTGATTCTAACAAGAATGAATATAAGTTCCTTAAGAGGAAGAAATCATAGCCTAACGTAAGACATGAAATATAAGATGATGTGGAATAATTTCAGTAATCATTATTTTGATTTGGGTGTATAATGATTTTACGTTGTACACAGTAAAGACTAAAGTAACAACATAACCCATGATTTGTATCAGTTATGTGCAAAATACAAGTTAATAATATGATGAAGAATAATAGGATAACCATTAGGATTAGTAACACTCAAAAAAGTAAGGAAAATGATATACGCAGTTCTTACAACTACATATAAAAAGCTAAAAGTGGAAATATTCTCAATTACTAAGCATTAATAATATTGATTGATGCATAATAATTTGTAATAAATTCCTTAATAAACATCATTTTAGAAAAAACATTTAATACTTATTATTAATAGGGTTACCTAGATTAGAAATCAGAACCATAAAAATGAAAGAGAGCAAAAAAGTATAAAATATTGTATTTTAACAGTCTTTTTCTCTTCATATTATTACACTTAGTTACCTATATCAGAAACATAAAAATGAAAGGGAAAAAGTATAAAATATCGTATTTTAACGGACTTTTTCTCTTCATATTATTACATTTAGTTACCTATATCAGAACCATAAAAATGAAATGAAAAAAGTATAAAATATCTTATTCTAAAAGTCTTTATTTTTCTCTTCATATTATTACACTTACAATATCTTTTTCTTTCAAGAAAATTGTTTAATTAACCCTAATGAGTTACTCCAACATTTTTCTACCATGATAAAGTAGTATTATTAATCGGGGACATTTAGACCCTAGATAATGACTGAGTGTAAGGGAACACAACACAAGTTAGATTGACAATCAATAATGATGAAGTTTCCTTGAATTTTCTACAAATTAAAGAATATACAGAGCCCTAAAAGATGCTCCTAAACCCAGATGCTGGACTTGTCTAGAGAAAGTGACAACATACAAATCCTTGTCTCCAATCATTGAACATGTGATAAGCTCATCAATTTGTGATTTATGAATTGTATTGTGTGCTCGCAAATATTCCCTTTTAGCCATATATTTATGAGTTACGACCCTATCTTTCCCCTAGCAACTTAGCCGCATATACGATATGTGACCTACTTTTATAAACGTGGCAATGTATACATTCTCAACCATCTTATCTCAACAATAAGCAAACGTTATTATTCTCTTATACATAATTACAAATGATAGTTATAGATGAAGAATAAGTATAACAGAAGATATTTCCATAGGTTTATTAGGTCATATCCTTTATGAGGATTATAGGGGAATAGCAATGCTGTGTTTTTATATTAGGAAAGATATTTGGTTCGAATACCAATTCCTACTAGACTACTAGCCTACAGGGCACACCAGGTTAGAGTCTGGATACAAGGCTAAACAACTCAGAAGGAAATTACGTTGGGATGAGGATTCAAACCCTAGGCAATTCCCTAAAATTCGAGGTGGTACTACATTGAGCTACCACCTCTCCCTTCAAATGTATGCAAACATACACACTATTACACTAACCTATACACATATATACACATAGATAATCATATGAGAAGATGATTTAGATGAGAATAACAGGTACGTACACCATTCTTGAGCTACATACAACTTATTACTTGTGTGCTATAAATACAACTTTTTTTTAATTTTAATTGAAGGTAGGTTAATTTTGAAGTGCAGTTTAGCCGAAGTTTCAAATAATAATAATCATATAGGACTATATATTATCATTATATCATTAAGTATATACTTTAGCTAACTGCCTAGGTTAACCAACCAAAAAGGATCCGGTGAGATTCTATTAAGTACAAATAATAGTATGATATAACAACAAACTTTAATTTAATTCTGACAAACATTCAGTTTAGTTTTAAGAGTATATAAAATACTTATGCTAGAATATTGCTACATCTATTCCGTAAGTAATCTACCCACTAATAATAATATGTAGTGTTACAGTTGTAAGATTTAGTTTGTCTTCTTTGTAAAAGGACCAGATATTCCAAGTCTAATTAAAATACAATAGGCGGCATTTAGTAATTGGAGTCTTGAATACTTTCCTAACCCCACACCAACTTATGCATGCATCATGCATGAGGGTTTCATGTGCTCATGTACGTACTTTCCATGTGTGAGA
Source organism: Beta vulgaris subsp. vulgaris (assembly GCF_026745355.1). NCBI lineage: Eukaryota > Viridiplantae > Streptophyta > Magnoliopsida > Caryophyllales > Amaranthaceae > Beta > Beta vulgaris. The sequence goes on along the minus strand of NC_079206.1, from coordinate 66,531,436 downwards.
TTTTTTTTTCTATAAGAATTTTTTTCTAAAATACTTTATCTTTAACGTAACACATTAAAAGATTATGTAATTTTTCTACAATTTCTCACGATAAGGTTGGCATGCATGTACCTTTATCTACATTGTTACCGTTTAATTCCAAAGACAACTTTGATCATAATTAAGGAAGAAGTATTATATTGCCATAATTAGTAACATAAAACACTTTTTTTCTGTTAATTTTGACTAATAGATATGTAATTACATAATTTTGGTTTGTAAACTTAATCAGGTTTCTAAATGAAGTCTTTAAATATTATTTTTCCCAATTAATTAAGCTAGTTAGCATAGTTTACGAGGCATATGCAGATTTAGGACCTTGCTTGATAAGATGAGTCAGATTAAGCTATACAAGATTTCGGTCTAAATAGAGAACTTGTCCTGTCAAAAGCTTAGAAGGCATACATAAATTACGTACCTTAGGAGGCATATGTGGACTCTCCAATCGAAACTCATGCATGATCCAACCCGTTTTAATTCCATTTGGAGCTCGATTTTTATAGAACACAAGAGTCTTCCTCATTCCTACAATCTCCCGGGTCCTCGGGTCAAGTATGACCCGATCTTTACCCGTCGCTTTCCAATAGCCAGATGTCGTTGCCCTATTAGTCCGGAACCCCGTGGCATACTTACGATCACGAAAGCTAAAGAAGTACCACTCTGTAGTGTTAAGCTTTGCCACCTCTAAACAACCACACACAAAAAAGGGAAAAATAATAGTCAAGAAATGTCGCTAATTAGATCATTGCAACAATAGCAAATCAAATCATTATTTGCGTGTATACAATTAATTAAGGACAATGATTGTATTCTACTTATAATTTCAAAAGATAAGAGGAATGGTACAATTATTAGTATTTGACAGTTAATGTGTGTATCTAAGACTATCAATGATGTTAAGTTAAGCTGTTTATTCTTTGTTCATCAAAGTGAAAATAACAGCTCTTCTACTTGCACACGTATATATGCATGAGTTCATCCCCAAGAAATTTTGGGTCATTGTAACATACTTTTAATAATATGAAATTGAAGAAATATTAGTAAGTTACTAAAGATAATAAGTCAAATGACATTTACAGTAATAATCTGCAAGAAATCTAATCTTAACTATAGGTTATGTGTTATTGAGAGATTTCAACCAGACAAAAAATAAATTGTTCCTAAGAAAAGAACAAAAGTACTTCATCCTATTTTGAGGGAGAGCATGTGAAATAGTAATATTATCATATGGTGTTACTATAATAGCTAAAAAAATTATATATACATACAAGTATAGGTTGGATCGCGATCATGTATATATATATTTTCACAAGAAAGTGGTTTTTTAGCAACGACTAACAATGGATGTAGTAATGATACAGTTTCATTAACAATCAAGTCATCGTTAATTTAATTTTACGACCAGCTAAGAGCAACTGTCATATTCACATGATTATTCAATTAAAATAAATAATGAGTCTGTATTTCATTTCAAAATACAATTCGAAGAGATCACGCGGTGGTAGCTCCCGTTACATTAGGTGATAATCTATATAATTTTCGGTCAAAAAATTTTATATGGTCTATCTCAAAAATTTCATCCTATTTATATATACATGTGCTAAAGCATGTCATGATAAAGAATGTCAAAGGGAATTAATTTTCACCTCTGTGGAAGATGAAATCCATCATAACCTAGGAGTTCAAAATATCGCCAATTACTTTGTGCCTTTTTCTTTAGCATATGATTCTTTTATGTGAAATGGAACTAATAATAATAAAGTGAATGAAAGCATTATTTTAATTTGTTTCAGAGAATATATTATTAGAAGTAGCATTTCAATTTGTTAAGAAGAAAAATAATCTTCAATTTCGTCACGAAATTGAGCATATTCTTGTGTATGTACGACCCTCATGTCACAAACTACAGTGATGGAATCTTGAGCTAAATAATTATATAATGTACAGATATGTAAGATAAGAATTTTTTTACCTTTTCCATAAGTGTCACATCAATGTGTATCCTAGCTAATTAATTGTGAACTTCCTTTTTTAATAGTGGACCATCCATTTGGGTCCATTTGGGGTAAGTAATTTTTTAGGTATATTGATGTACAATTCTTGGGAAGAATAAATTTTAGTACAGTAAGAATTGAGGTCTTAACTAATTGAAAATAAGGGCTATTTGCTTATTTGAGTTATTTCTATGACCCTTCATTTTTGTTACTATTATTATTTGAAGATAATAGCACTTGATCTCTATTAAGAAAAAAAAACAATTAATCTCTATTAGAACCTGTTGGTTATTGTTATCTATACTAATATATTAAAAGGCGTGCGTAAATCAGGAACGGTGCCACGTGGCGCTCTTCCTAGGGAGTTTTAAATCATGTAATCCATGTACAATAAAAAAATTAGAAATTGCATAGTATAGATTTTGATCCCGTGACCTCAAGTTCATGTACTAAAGTTTTAACCACTAGACCGAGTAGTATTTAGTGCTATCATATCAAAGTACAATATTAATAAATGAAAATTTTCTTACCCGGGGCATAGCCCGGGCCTAATAACTAGTTTGTTTTCAAACCGAAGTGATCTAAAAATTTCTATTATGATCATTTTTCATAATAACATATGATTATTAGGTTAAAGTTCATTAAATGATATAAAATTATTTTATAACGTTTGTAATCTTAAAATCAAAAACTGAAAACTAACAGTGATATCAAATGAATCTAAAATTTCTAATTAAGCTTTAATACAAAAGCTTGTATTGTTATTTAAACGTAACAAATAGAAAAAATAAACGGGTTCAAGCCAATGGGATGTATCATAATTTCCTCAAAATTTCATATTGGTTGTTAAGTTGTTAACTAAGCATCATTACTCTTTACATGTATATAGAAACTAGACCATAAAAGAAGAAACAAAAAAAAAAAAAAAAAAACTTGTTCGAATAATAATGGAATTAAGATAAGAAGAGAGAGGTGAATATAATTTCCTGATGAGGCACTTAATTAGAGTTTTGTTAGAAATTAAATTAACCTCTTATTTTAAGTAAAAGATGAATTATGACACCCTTATTAAATGTATATAATTTAAGTGAGCCAATCAAATAGGCTGTTAGCTTGTTATTTTTCTCAAATTAGAAAGGAGTCAACCTTGGCGTTGTCAAGCTGTTATTTGTGATTCTTTGGCTTTCATGAGAAGCCTACTTAATGAGCAAGTAATATGAAACGGTTACTCTAACACCACATCAGCAAGGTTATATCTTACAAAATTGTAATCTTTTCGCAACGAATTACTAGCAATAATGAAATATTTTACTTCTTACAAATAATATCAGATGTTGCTAGTAATTTGTTACAGAGTGATTAATATTAATGCGGATGTAAATCTCAAATTAAAAATTGCACCTAAAATTGAAAAAAAGACAAATAGGAAGAAATAATTTTATGACTTATAATGTTTAGAGCTAGAGTAACACCTCGTTAATAATAAAATATTAATTGTGGCCTAATTTTGATAATTCAATTTTGTGGTGAAATTGGCTTTTTGAAACTATAGAAGGAAATTAGCCAAAAAAAGGAGGGAGCCAAAACGAAAAATACAACCCATAATAATAAAATGAAAAAGACAAAACAAAAGGAATGTAGAGAAAGAGAAAGAAGGTAATAACAAAATAGTAAGTAAAATTATTACTTGAAAAATGGTTTTTGCACTAATTATGTATACAACGTTGTACTCACTATTATTGATTATAAAACTTACTTATCAATTAAGAATGTCTTTTAGTAACAAATGAGCAATGGTAACAACAATAATATTTTTTTAAGGGTATAACAACAATAATATAATGTTCTTTATTCTTTAACCACATATATTTTCCATGAAATTTACCACTTCACTAATATGAAAAATTAAGGAACCAATGATGTTTTGGCTTAATGGTTAAGATTGAGGTACTGTAAACGATAGGTTACAGGTTCGAATCCCCTCTCCCCTACTTTATATTGCCTTCATGGCTTATATGGATCAAAAAATGAAAATTTAAGGTTGTCCAATTCCTCATTAGCTTGCATGCAAAAGCACTATAAAAATCCCGGAGTTTCATGCACCAAAATTAAATGCACATTTGGAAAAGGTAAAAGAATATGAAATCAGTTGAGCAAATGAAGCTTCAAATATACTAGAACTCTAGAAATCAAGTTACTCATCACGACACGTCTACAAACTGGTTAATAAATTTATGATACATGTATCAGATTAGATTATTTGTTGCTTGTAATAAATATAGAAATGTAAAAACTAAAAGAACAACTAAAAAAATTATAAGAATAATAGCAAGTTTTCAACAGATCATTCTTAATTAATATAGAAAATTAAAGTCAAGATTACTACTTTATTAGTAAGTGGAGAAACGCACCAAAAATTCCTATTTCACCCTTTTTAAGTACTAATCACAGTGTAGTTTAGGCACAATCATCAAAATACATATAAAAATATCACAACTTCGCTCCATCAATCATAAATGTGATATGTTAATTTGAGTGAAGATTCGCTTTAGTTATTAGACACTTAAACACGTACTCGATCATATAAGAAATAAAATTACGATAAATGAAAAGATAAAAAAGTTATGTTTTTGAAAATCCACGCACTTTTCAGATCCCCTTACCTTGACCTTTAGAAATTATGGAGAAAAGATCTTGCTTTTTGTAACTTATGATCAAAACATTAAAAGAGCAACATAAAGAATCTTAAAATAGAGTATAGAAAAGTGACTTTCATCAAACAAAAAAAAGGGATAAAAAGATGTATATATAGAAGAAAAAGAAGAAGAATATATCATTGATAATGTAAATTTCTAAGAAAAAAAGCAAGAAAAGAGGGAGAAGAATTAAGAACATATAATGATGAATTACTTAATTAAAACATACCAGGAAGTTGCCATGGCTCACAAGTATGTAAGTCAATTTCAACCAAAGTTCCTTTAAGAGCTTCTTCATTAGCAATCTTTTTATGAAGATAATGACAAACTAATTCTTCATCACTTGGATAAAATCTAAACCCTGGTGGAAGTGAAGCTCCAATGTCTCTTAAACCCATAATATAATATTTTTTTACTCTCTAATCACACCTTAATTATCTTAATTACTCTCCTTGAATATATATCAAGAACTAGCTAATTATAATTAGGGAACATTTAATGAATGAATAAAAATTAAGCAAAGATTGAGAAGAAGAAAAAAGAGAAAGAGAGGTCCAAATAATAATAGAGGAAATATTATATGAAATATAATAATGTTTAGTGAAGGTGTTTATATGTGTATATATATAGGGGAGAAGAAGATGACATAAGTAAGAGTAGGCTTTTGCCAATAATAAAATTTCTGTCAAAATCTTGGCTTTTTGTAGGAAGAGGAGAGAGAATGCTTGTTGAGTTAGTTAAGGTGGGGGGAAGTTTCAAGAAAATCCAAAGTTACAAGAAATCTTAATTATGTGAAAAAGGGTGAAGAATCCCTAATTGTGTCCATTATGTATGCTAATTAATGCTACATATATGAGTATATGGCCAAAGTAATTTATTAAGCTAAACCTCTCTAATATTAATACCTCACTTATAATTAGAAAAAGTCCACATTCTTACGGATGTTTAGTGTATTATGTTTTTTTTTTTTTTTTTTTTTTGTAGAGGAGGGAGTTTGTACTTCCACCATTCCACTCAATGGCAAATGTATAACTTTAAAAGTGTAAATTTGTTTATTTACTTTTGAGGGAAAATGGAAAGTTTATATGCATGTTTTTTTTTATCCATATGAGTTATGAAGGCGGTGTAAAGAAAGAAATGGTGGATTTGAACCTGTGACTATTGTTCATATATAATACCTGAATCTTAACCACTAAAAAGTATGAGATTTGTGATTTGAATCAATAATTACAATAAGATGACATTACAAAAAAGGAGATAACTAGAATTTCTCTTTTGTGACTTTTAATTAGTAAAAGTAAAATCACAAATATAATGGTTTAATTGTTCCATGTATGTAATAATTCTTTCACTAATAAGTTCATTAGGCTTTGATTCTTGAAGGCAAACCATCGAAAATCTTTCAACAGTTTTATGAAATTCGTTGAAAATGCATATATTTACTGACTCATATATACATGCTCAAAACCTAAATCTTAATGATATAACAAAAGTGGAATAATAATTAACCATAATTACTGAAGAAAAGATAGATTATTGTACTCCGATCCATACGTTTGAAAATAAATATTATATATATAGTCTTAAATTCTTATGATAAAGAACATAAATAACTCTATTTAAAAATCCTTCGGAATAATTCATCAATTTTATGCTATTTCGAAACTAAATTCAAAATAAATCATATATTTTTATCGATCATAAATAACGAGAAAATCATTTATTTTAAATAATATGTAGAGAGTTTGTGTGAATACAACTTAGCTATGTCATTTCATTGTCTATATATCATCAAATAGGAGTAACACAAATGTGGATGCTTTTGAAAGAAAATCCCATAATTTTCTACATTTATAATATATAATCTTGTATTCTGGCATGTTAAGTATTCTTCTTTTCAAAGGATATAATAATTATTGTAATAGGAGTAGTAACTATCAGATTATTAATCAGAAGTAAGAGAGAAGTGAAGTTGATAAAGGGTGATTATTTGCAGTTTCGCGGAGAAAAAGAAAATTTAGAAACCAAAAACTTGATTGGCAAGAACATGTGCTTGACACGGCAAATGGATAAAAAGTGGAAACAAAAGATTAAAGTCTGTTTGACTTTATTATACTTCTTTTAGTTTTAGGGACCATTTTACTTACATTTACATGCATTGGGTCCTTTCTATGTAATTGCCAGGTTGTACCAAAATATTCGTAATAAGAATCATGGGGTAGAAATCTAAACCCCCAGATTGCACCTGGCAGCAATATTTTTCTTTTTGGTGCTAAGAAAGCCATAAGGACGGGATGAGAATCTATCTCAGGATCTTCCAGAATCGGGAGAAAAACTTTAACCACTTGAGCCATCTTTCACTCTCGCACCTGACAGCAATATAGTTATGATGTATATGTAACATCTAAAATATTGGTGTGATATTTGAAATCTAAAATTAAACCATGTTTACATTATAAACTTTTAAGACTTACTATCATGCAAAATTTTAGGTGTTCCGATCGAGGAATCCCTGGAGCATGTAGAATTATGTACTTAAGTTCATATTTTTACACATTTGTCACATACAAATGAGCAAAATGTAAAATGTGTACAAAATGTAAAAGAGGGAGTACTGTATGTGGAAACTTTAGAATTTTTATGTTCATATAAAAACGATATGCTAAAAGAAATTCTACCCTTTAATTACCATTTCCTACCGATAAAAGAATAATCATAAAATATAAGTGATTATGCTTAAATTAATTAGAGCGATTAAATTTCAACGAGTGACACTTATCTTATATTGATAGGAGTAATTGTGGAAGATATTTCCTTTTTAATGAAAATAATAATTTTGTTTACTAGATACTTTGATTTTCTCCATGTTTCCTCTTTTCCTTGTTGAATATTCAAAATTCTATTGAACAAATTGTGTCCTCTTTGAAATTGATTTTACTATATATCAAGTTGGACCAGTACGTAGTTCTTGCAATATAAGGTACGTCTTCGATGCAACATACAATTCAAGTCGGACACTCTCGTCCATTTGCAATTGTCCTACACCCTTTGACACAATTTGATAACTTAGTACATGTTTGGTTCTACTAATAAATTTATGGAAATGAAATGGAATTAAAATAGAGTGAAAAGTTTGGTTGTGATAATTTATTGAATGTTTGATTTAATTAATAGGAGAGTAACGGAATGCATGCATGTGTTATTATAGATTTGAGGACGATATCTATTGGATGGAAATATATACCCTCAATAAACTAACCAAAACCAATACCCCATTCCTCATACCAAAGGTGAAATGAAATGGTTGTTTGTTTATGCTTCAATACTAAAAAATCTCATATCAAATGAATAATTAATCTAATTTAGTAGGTTTTTTTTATATATTCCAACAATTAAACAAATGACCTAAAAGAAGATAAGAAAGATATAGTAATTAGGGGACGTTTGGTTGGTTGAGTGGAAAGGGAAAGGGTTTAAGAATAAAGGGTTACAAGGAGAATGGAAATGTTTACCCTTTGATTTTCAAAGTTGTTTGTTTAGATATTATCAAAGGAAACCCTAGTATTCCCACCACCACAACTTTTCCACTAAAACTACCACCACCCATGTACTATATTATTCAACCTCCTCCACCTTCTCCTCCCCGCCGCCGTCGTCGCTCTTCCCCTTCCCTGTCACCGGCGCGCCACCCCTTCCCCTCCTCCTCCGTCGTCGGCGCGTGATTTTTGCGTAAATCTATTCCTTTTCCTCCTCTCTTGTAGATCTAGAGTTTTTCGGCAAGGGAGAGGTGTTTTCCATGGAAGGTGGTAGTTTTCGTGTGGATTGTGGTGGTTTTCGTGTGGATGTGGTGGTTTTTCGGGTAGAGATGTGTTTGTTTCCGGTGGTGCATTTGGTGGTTTCGGGTGTGGATCGGTGATGGTGGTGTGGTGGTTTCGGGTTGGTGATGGTTTCGGGTGTGGATCGGTGGTGGGGTGGTGGTTTCGGGTGTGGGTCGGTGGTGGTTTCGGGTGGTGGAATGGTGGTTTCCGATGGAGGGGTTCTAGGGTGGTGGTTCCAGTGGTTGTGGTCAAAGGTGATGGTCAAGGGTTTTCCATTCCCCCATTTCTAAGTGGAGGGGGTAGTGGGGAATCAAAATAGAGGGATTTGGGGTAATGGAGGGGAAAAAAGGGGAAACAAAACCCCCAATATAAACAAGTTTTAAGGGAATGGAATCAACTAATTCCCTTTCCCTTTCTTGTAACCCCCTAACCAAACGCCCCCTTAGTGTACTTAGAATCACCAAAGAATAACAAGTAGATGTTTTTTTTCACCATTCTCCCATCCTTTCAAATGTTCAGCCTTTTTTATCATTCGATAATTTACTGGCCCAAGCAAGCTCAGTCCTCATGAATTAGGGGGTAAGAAGGGGATAGTATCCCATAAGAAAACTTACCGAGACTGGAAATTGAGGATTTATACCAAGAAGCAAATATCTATACAAACCCCCCAAATATGAGGTTGATAAGAGATTAATTAACCTTCCAACCATGAGATCGGAAGACGGGAGCTCCGAACTCCAACCATTGGACTCCTACATAATTTTCAAATGTTCAGCCCTTTGAATTAAGTCCTGTTTATACAAAGGTAGCTTAGAGGTTATTCATCTTACCAATAAAAAAAAAACCCAAAAAAAAACAATCATCACCAATGACTAAAGTTGATTTATTTATTCAACAACAAACAAAATGCTTATAGTCCTTTTATATAATAATATTCAAATAGAGGTACGTGATACTTTTTATCCAAAAAGAAAAGCGGGGCCTTTTTGTTATAGTCTTAAAGAAGATTATATTCGTTCTAGCAATAGGTAGAAAATAAAATTCGTAAAAGATTCTTTCAAAAATAAATTTGTTAAATTCTCACCTATATAGACTAGACTCTAATATTTTCATTCATCAGATTTCATTCCACATGTGTCTGGTCTATTACTTGATTAACTAGATTTAACACTTTGAGTCCTTATCCATGGAGAAAAAATTTGCATTTCTCACCTTATTAAGTAGATTCTGCTTTATTGTGTTTAATGTGCTGTTGGGATTATGGAAACAGTACGTAAAACCAATCCAAATATAATATCACATCATGAAGAATTATGAATAACACAAGAGTATCAAAATTCTCCCTCCATTTCTTATTATATATTTATATATCTATAGTTATGTAATAATAATAATATCTATCTTATTGACTTTTTACTTTTTTTGTTATATATTATGACTTGTTTATATCAATGCGATATAGCTAGAGGGGTAGATGAGAGTGTGCAAGGAGTGCAACAGCACATGACCCCCAGAATTATAAAGGCCCCAAAATATATTATTTTGAAAATTTTACTTCATATTTGAAGAAATCAGCCTTATTTCCCACCCTTAATAAATTTGTCCATGATTTATCTTTAGATTTTTAACTTTCCATGTTTAGAACTCTAACCTTTCATCTTTATCTTCTATGAATTTAGGGGTCCAATTTTCATATTAGAATCGGGACCCCAAAATCTTGAAATAGGTCCTGGATATAGCACATAATATGTCTAATACTAATACAATGATCTATACACAAATTTAGTACAATAATTTATATATAGGTGATGATATATACCTTTTAGGGGATATGTTGGTGAATCTAGAAACAAACTTTAAAGAAATTTTTTTGGATGGAGGGGGAGTTACTAAGAGATTAAGAGCCCGTTCGACATTATTGTCAGTTTTCAGTTATTGGTTTTATGAGTGTAAAAGTTATATGATATAAATAATATAATAAAATTAAAATTGATCATATTTATACTAAATATAAACTTATCAATTTTGAAAATTGAAAATAATAAAAAACTATAAACTACTTGTTTGATTTTCATATTTTTGTTTTTGAAAAAATTGAAAACTAAAAAATGAAAAATAATAACAAATACCTAGAGGCCAGGTTCTTTTTGAACCTTTATTTGCTGAGGCAGTTCTTTTGTGTTTGGATGGCCTACCAATAATTGATGATTTACTAAATCACATAGAAGTTTAGACAAGAAGGCGGAAAAAGATTATGTGCTACATGCATTTTTCATGATTGCAATAGTTCTAAAATTATACTCTAAAATAAAGTCAAAAGATGTGAAAACTTGTTAGAATTATGACAAAGGGACTAGTGCAAACTCTATATTCGACAACTTTTATGTCATGCACCGCTAAATGTATAATTCCTCAATTCTATACTTGATAGAGTATTAAACTATTCCTGGAATAGCTATTTATTTCCTTATACATTGTAAAAATATTATAGTCGTCACAAGTTTGGCTATATGACTTCATTCCAAATTATGAGAATATCAAAATTAAACACTTGAATTACTTTGTTTACCCATTTTGTTTCAAAAATGGAAACAATTATATATATAGCTTATATATAGTCTCAATCATAGCAATGATATCTTCAATTAGTTTGAATCATGTAATGTGCCCTAAAACCTAAACCCTAAATCCTAAACCCTAATCATGAAATAAATAATAAAATCTTAATCTACCAAGAAAAACATAATTAAAGAAATCAATGAAAGAAATAGAAGGAGCTAAGGAAGTAATAGAACTTATAAATTAATGAAGAAAAAGAAAAACTACGATTTCAACTAATTAAATAGCTAGATAGAAAAAAAAAACTAAAGTAATTCTTCTTAAGAAGTGATTACTAAAATAAATAAAATTAAGGAAATCCCTACTCCCAAGCACAAGTAGGTCGTGAGGCTCGAGCTTGTAACCTAAAAATCTCAAGGTGAGTTCTCCACTGCCTTTACCAAATAAGCTTGGTTTTTTTGAGTCCAATATGTATGTACCTAGTGTCCCATGCTAATACGGGAGGTATCTAATAAAAGAATACTAACTGTACTAATATAATTATATAAATGAAATAAATACCTAGTTTCTATGCAATGCCATGACACACTCGAAAGGTAAACTATCACATTACTATGAGATAATGATTTGAGGTATTAGAACAAATTAATTATTGATAGCTTAAAAATAAAAGCTATAGCATAGAAATCAGTACACATGAGAGTCTTTTTGTGCTTGATTTATACATTGACAGATCTACCACTTTGGTATAATGTACTGATCATCACTTGCTTCGAATTGTAATAATGTAGGGGGTCCCTGAAGAAATACATTTCTAACAAGTAGCATATTGTACATATAATCATAATTAATATAAGGAAAATGATATACATAGCCCTTAGGGCTATGTATAAGGTGCTTAAAATGGAAATAAAATATTGAATCAAACATTTATTACCTCAATTGATGCGAAAATGTGTCTTGAATATAATTTTTCGTTCAGATAATCCAATAAAAAAATATTCTGAAATCACGTACAAGTATTTCTTCCAATTCTTTCTTTAAGCGAAGGTGGGGTGGAGGAGTGCAATTATAGTGAAAATGAAGACAAAAACATTATTTCATATCATTATATAAATATAAGTTGGTTTGTCGATCTATATTTTTAAATAAGTGTTTGATTGAATGGAAAATAATTTTTATGTAAGTTTCTTCTTTATTTATGTATGTTTAAGTTAAAAATGAAAAAAAGTATGTAAAATATAATATTATAATATATATTATATATAATAAATAATTAATACGAGCACCTAGCACTTAAAATTCCTCTAGAGAACGAGTTTTACTATGAATTTTTTTCTACCATGTACTTAATTTCCTCTTTCTCTTCGACCATTAAGGAACGCAAATAAGTACATGCACTCAAGTGCATGTAGAGCATGGTGCACTAAGTCGTTTTATCATTTTTGGAGTTAATAATTTTAAAAAAATTATTGTTATTTGTTTCCTTAAATTTTGCAACTAAAGATTTCTTTTTCAAATTTAAATTAAGGGATATTTCATTTGGTACCATTATACTTTTGGCTTTTTCATTTGATACCACTATTTTTCAGATATTCTACATGGTATCACTATAATTTGATTTTAATCTCTATTGTATCATTCAACTAAGTAAAGTGTTAATTTAAGTTAGAATAGGCTAGAGTTTTACTTTGATTTACATGTTTTAATTTGCGTTAAGGTTTAGTAATCGTTTTAGTCGTTAAGGTCAAAGTTGAGGTCATATTTGACAATAAAAATACATAAAATATTATGATCATTTTTATGAAAATTTTGACTGAAAAATAGAGTTTTAAGGGTTAAAACGACACCCTAAAATCTTAATTTAAAAAATTTTTGCAACTGCAAATAGAAACATGCAAACCCAAAAAAATTGTATTCTTATTCAACCATTAACTAACATTTTACTTAAAAAATGGTATGATAAAGATTAATATTAAATTAGAGTGGTATCATGTGGAATTTTAAAATAACAGTGGTACTAAATGGAAAAACCAAAAATTCAATGGTACCAAATGGAATATCCCTTAAATTAAAAAGGTATTTGTTCTTTTACCTTAAGCGTAGATGTTCATTTACTACAGGTTTTTTTTTTATTATAACCTATGTTATTTTTATAAATACAGATTTACACGTTCTTTAATTTTAAGTCGTGTGTTATTTTTTAAAGTAGAAAAGTTGTTGAAAAAAGTTCGTGTTCTTTTATATAAATGATACTCCCTCCGTCCCATAATATAGTGCTTGTTTCTTTTACACGGTCTCCAAGACGTAATTTTGACCTTTAATATCTTCAATTCCGTATTAATAAAAAATATAAAAAAAATTGATTTATGAAACTACACACATGAGACGAATCTAACAAGATCCCACATGAATATGTTTTTTTTATACATACAATGAGAATATTCGGTCAAAGATTTTAAAGTTTGACCCATCAAAATTGAAGTAGGCAGTATATTATGTGACAGAGGGAGTATGTTCGTTTTGGATGCACAATGAGCATGGTGCATCCTAGTGCATATTCCACACTTTGAGGAAGGAATTCGCTTTTCTTTTCTCCATGCTAACTTTTCTTTTTATCTATAATTCTTCTTGCAAAAAACCAAATAAAAGAAATATATCTACACTTTTGAATTTTCTCTACGATTGGAAAACACATTCATAAAAGAAATAAATTCTTATTTAGAAATTGTCATCCAACCTAACACAATCTTACTTGAATATGTATCCTACTAGTGTCCACTCATACTTCTGAAGCCTTGGACTAGCTTGATCCAAAGAAGTCGTGGTCAAATTACAACTTTGCTAATTGCTTCTGATTAAAGATAAACCAGCTGGCTTAAATTCATTGCCTCATTTATGCAAACCCTCGTAAAAAAATTTCCAAATGAAAAACAGTTATAGATAATTTGGCTAAAAATAGACGTACATTCGGTACATTGAACAAAGGCCGAAGTGTCGATAATGTGTAACTTTGTACAAGAAACTCGATGCCGAAATCAGATCATAAGTTACATTCGGCGCGATTGTTGTATATTTTAATGTCTCGCAACTAAGTAGATCTTCATCACACAAGTATTTTGGAGTTTATTCCCTGTCGAACTAATTTGCAAAGAATCTCACATTGTCAAAGGTTGTAAAGGAGCTATGCCTATATACTACTAACGTATTCTCCCTTCAGTTTTCATTAGTTTATCCGCTTTGACTTTTGATACTATTCACATAAATGATTTGGTTTATCTCTCGTGATTTGTACTTAAGGAAAAATATAGTCAAATAAGATTTTGTTAGATTCGTCGCTATGTGTATTATTATTCAGATATTAACTTTTTGTAATCATTGTTAATTGATAATTAAAGATATTAAGGTTTAAATTATTGTATCGACAAATGTGCTCCCAAAAAATGGGTAAACTAATAGAAATCAAAGGGATACTTATACATTTAACTGTGAATGGAAACCCTTTCTTTCTTGTTAATAAGAGTGAATCACTTCACTTTTAATTTGATTAATTACATATATACATAATTATTGTGGTTGCACTTGTGGAAAAAACTTCTTTGATAAAATGTTTTTTCACTAATCCTTAATATAATACCCTAACCCTAACCACCCTCCTCCACCCCTTACCCTTTCCCCCCACTGCACCACCACCCCAACAACCTCCCCTTCCTCGCAACCCCCCTCCTCTTCCCCCTCAGTCCTGCAACCCCCTTCCGGCCTCCCCTTCCCCTCCCTCTCCCCTTACCCCTCAGTCCCGCAACTGTCGCACCAACCCTCCTAGCTTTCTCTTGAAGCAGACATATGTGAGTTCGCGGTTTTCATGGAGTTAATGGTTCGTGTGGTAGGTTCGGGAGTTCAGGGAGGTTGTTGGTTTGTAGTGGTGGTGATTTTCAGTTTTATGTTTGGGTTCGTGGTGGTTTGGAGGGTGTTGTGATGGTTTCAAGAGTGCTGCGAAGATATGGTGCAAGGGTTTCATGAGTGCTGGGAGGGTGGTGCGAGGGTTCCAGGGGTGCTGGGAGGGTGGTGCGAGGGTTTTAGTACGGGTTTCAAGGGTGCTGGGAAGGTGGTGCGAGGGTTTCAAGGGTGGTGCGAAGGTTTCATGGGTGGTGCCAAGGTTTTAGGGGTGGTGTGAAGGATTCATGGGTGGTGCGAGGGTTTCCTGGGTGCTGCGATTGTTTCAGGAGTGTTGCGAGAGTGGTGCGACAGTTCCAGGGAGGCTGCTGAGGTTGTGGAGGAAGGGGTGGAGTGGGGGTTAGGTGGTTAGGGTTAGGGTTAAGGTATTAATTTAGGAGTTAGGTTAAAGAGAGATTTATGGGTTAATTAGGGTTAGAGGGGGATTAAGGGTTAATAACTAAAAGTGTCAGACTTCTGTTAGTCATAAGAGTAGGTGAATGTATTTTTAAAACGTCAGAGGTATATGGTAAATTTGGAAACTCGCAAGCTTAATTATACGCTGGTGTAAAAAAAACTTGTCAGGGAATATATGATGAAAATATTGTTTACTTCCTCCGTTTCTTTTTACTCGCTACACTTCTCATTTCACGGACTCCTAGGCAATTTTTGGAGAAGAGAGAGGTAGAGAGTAAAAAGAAAAGGGACCCATGTGGGAGGAGAGAGATAGAGAGAGTTTATTGCCCAAAAAAGAAGTGTAGCAAGTAATGTGAAACTTCCCATAATGGAAAGTGTAGCGAGTAAAAAGAAACGGAGGAAGTATATTATAGTGTCAAATGTCGTGATTTTTATTTTTCATTAAAATGTTTTGAACATACTTATTAGAGATGCACCATGCAGTAATAAATATTCTTTTGGGTGCACCATGCAAGCTAAGGCTCACAAACTTTCGAAAGTCATATCATATGCCTTACTTATACTTGGATATTAATTACTAACATCAAAAATGTTTCTTGATTGGCATAATTCATCATTGATCACTCCAACGTGTCATCTCCACTATTGTAGAACAAATCTAGTCATAAACTCATCACCTAAAACAATGTGCGACGTACCTTTCATATTTGCATATATATTACTATTGAATTATCTCTCTCCCTCATATATGTACAAAAAGAATTGTAGGACAATGACAAAATGTAAGAAATATGTGGAGGGAAATGGAAACAAGTCATTATGAAAGTATATGTGAATTGTGAAGTCTTAGACTCAAATGGGCTCTTGTGGGTGCAACTCAAACACAATATGTGTATAATGAAACTATGAAAGTTGGATAACGTATTATGACTTAAGTAGAATGACTAATGACTTGGTTTACTAATAATGTTGCAAGACAGATGTACACAATTAGGTATCAAAAGTACATACCGCGTCATCGTATTTTCCTTCGTAAGAAACATAATTACAAAAAGAAAAGAAACTAACAATTAAGCATATTAATAAGTAAAGGGAATAGATGACAAGTACTTCATTTGTGATCATAATAATTAATTAAACAATAGAAAAGTTGGTTGTTAATTAATGTGAAAGTCGCAGGCTTTTAAGAAACTTTATTTTGAGCGAAGACCTTCAAAGTCATGACATGATCTTGATAGAAAATTCGAAAGAAGTCTTATCTTCTAACCCTCCATGTCATTTTAGTTATTATCAAATTTTATTTTTTCAAAAATATTCCAAAATGGTTATCAAGTTTTGAATAAAGCATATTAAAAAAATTTAAACGTTGCGCGGGTGCTTGACACCATTTGTGTTGTCTCGAAAAACCTCTGAACATCCCATTTGTTCATTTCTCGTGAAATCCAAAATTAATTACCTCGCAGTGAACGTAAAAACATCCATATATTCGTTTCAAGCCACCTGACTCCTTTCCAATGACCTATTATGTCCCTAGGAGGCATCCCGTTCGGGTCCCGGGAAAGTCCGAAAGCGTGTATTAACCTTCAATTTTGGCTGTTTTTGAGACATTTTTGGACTTTCCCTGGCCTGGCCATATTTTCTCCCGAAACGTTCTTAGGAAGACCGACGTGACTTGTAACATTGCGTGAGTGCTTGACACTATTTGTGTTGCCTCGAAAAGCCTCTAAACACCCGCATTTGTTTATTTTTCGTGAAACCTAAAATTGTCTCGAAATGAACGTAAATGCATTCATATATTCGTTCCAAGCCACATGACCCCTTTCCAATGACCTCCCATGGCCCTAGAAGAAATCATGTGGTGTTCGGCGTTCGGACCCCGAGAAAGTCCGAAAGCGTGTATTATAACCTTCAATTTTGGCTATTTTCAGGACATTTTTTGAATTCTTCGGGCCTGGTCATATTTTCTCCGTAACATTCCTAGTAGTGCCGACGTGACTTGTAACTTTGCGCTGGTCCTTGGAACAATTTGCATTACCTCAAAAAGCTTATAACACCCCATTTGTTCAATTCTCGTAAAATCCAAATTGCCTAGAAATGAACTTAAAAACATCCATATATTCGTTCCAAGCCACATGACTCATTTGCAATGACCTAACATGTCCCTATGAGACATCTCGTTGCATTCGGAGCTTAGAACCCGAGAGAGTCCGAAGCGTGTATTATAACCTTCAATTTTGGCTGTTTTTGGGACATTTTTGTAATTTTTCGGGCCTGGTCATATTTTCTCCCGAAATGTTCCTAGGAAGGCCGACGTGACTTGTAACGTTGGGCGGGTGCTTAGCACCATTTGTGTTGCCTCGAAAAGCCACTAAACACCGCATTTGTTCATTTCTCGTAAAAACCTAAAATTGTCTCGAAATGAACGTAAATGCATCCATATATTCGTTCCAAGCCACATGACTCCTTTCCAATGACCTCCCATGGCCCTAGGAGGCATCCCTTGGCGTTCGGCGCTCGGACCCCAAGAAAGTTCGAAAGCATGTATTATAACCTTCAATTTTGGCTGTTTTTGGGACATTTTTGGACTTTTTGGGCTTGGTCATTTTTTTTCTCCAATACATTCCTAGGAGTGACGACGTGACTTGTAACGTTGTACGAATGCTTGTCACCATTTGGATTGTCTCGAAAAGCCTCTAAACACGCCATTTATCCATTTCTCGTCAAACCCAAAATCGTCTCATAATGAACGTAAATGCATCCACATATTCGTTCCCAGCCACATGACTCCTTTCCAATGACCTCCCATGTTGCTAGCAGGCATCCCATGATATCCATAGCTTGGGCCCCGAAAAAGTCCGAATGCGTGTATTATAACCTTCAATTTTGGCTGTTTTTGGGACATTTTTGGACTTCTACGGGCATGGTCACATTTTGTCTCAAAACGTTCCTAGGAAAGCCGACATGACTTGTAGCGTTGTGCGGATGCTAGGGACCATTTTTGTTGCCTGGAAAAGCCTCTAAACGCCCCATATCTTCATTTCTCGTGAAAGCTAAAACTGTCTCGAAATGAAAGTAAAGGCATCCACATATTCGTTCTAAGTCACATGACTCCTTTCTAATGACGTCTCATGCCCCTAGGAGGCATCCGGTGGTGTTCGGAGCTCGAACCCCGGGAAAGTACGAAAGAGTGTATTATAACCTTCAATTTTTGCTGTTTTTGGGACATTTTTGGACTTCTCCAGACCAGGTCATATTTTCTCCCGAAAAGTTCTTAAGAAAGCCGACGTGACTTGTAAGATTGCGCGGGTGCTTGGCATTTGTTGTGTTGCCTCGAAAAGCCTCTGCACACCCCATTTGTTCATTACTCGGGAAATCCAAAATTGTCTCGAAATGAACATAAAGGCATCCACATATTCGTTCCAAGCCAGCCACATACATGATTCCTTTCCAATGACCTCCCAATTCTCTAAGAGGCATCTCGTGGCATTTGGAGCTTGGGCCCCAGAATAAGACCGAAAGCGTGTATTATAACCTTCAATTTTGACTATTTTTGGGACATTTTTGGACTTCTCCGGGCCTGGTCATATTTTCTCCCGAAACGTTGCTAGGAGTGCCGACGTGACTAGTAATATTGCGCGGGTGCTTGCACCATTTGTGTTGCCTCGAAATGCCTTTAAACACTCCATTTGTTCATTTCTCGTGAAACCTAAAACTTTCTTGAAATTAACGTAAAGGCTTCCACATATTCGTTCCAAGCCACATGAGTCCTTTCCAATCACCTCCCATGCCCTTAGGAGACATCCCGTGGTTTTCGGAGTTCGTGCCACGGGAAAGTCCGAAAGCGTGTATAATAACCTTCAATTTTGGTTTTTTTGGGACATTTATTGACTTCTCTAGGCATAGTCATACTTTCTCCCGAAAAAGGCATCCACATATTCGTTCCATCCCACATCACTCCTTTCCAATGACCACCCATGTCCCTAGGAGACATCATGTGGTGTTCGGAGATCGGGACCCGGGAAAGTCCGAAAACCTGTATTATAACCTTCAGTTTTGGTTGTTTTTGGGACATTTTTGGACTTTTTCTGGCCTGGTCATATTTTCTCCCGAAACATTCTTAGTAAAGGCGACGTGACTTGTCACGTTGCGTAGGTACTTTGCACCATTTGCCTTGCCTCGAAAAGCCTTTAGACACTGCATTTGTTCAGTTCTCGTGAAATCCAAAATTGCTTCAAAATAAACGTAAATGCATCTGTATCATGCGAAAAATATCAACTTTTGGTTGTAACATGCATAATGGCATAAACTTCAACAAAAATGATATGAACAGAGTATTTTCACTTTACTAGTCAAAACAATGCATTGGAGCTTGTGCGAAAAAGTAAATGGATAAAATAAATAAATTAGAGAGGGATTGGATTAGAAAGGTACAAAGCGAGAATATATTACATTTATTTGTTATTGGAGGGAAGAAATTTTCAAAATGTTCGGTTGGAACAACCGTTTCTTTAATTTGTTGAAAATCTTTAACATATTTTTAAGGAATTATTATTCTTGAAATTAAGATTGTAATAATTACTTGGAACAACTTTGGTGCTAGCTAGGCTAAAGTATCATAATGTAATATGTACTAGAGCCTAGAGGACTGCTCAACAGTGAAGATATTTTTTGCCTGGCTATAAATGGAAACATTGGTATATTATATAATTATGAAGTTTTTTTTAGGGGAAAATAGTACCATAATAGATTAATCAATGACAATGAATCCATGAGTACATACGGGGAAATCTCAGCAGGACAATAGTTTATCCAAGATTGTTCGATACCAAATGATACTAATCTAGCAAGGTGATGGGCGACAAAATTACCATCCCTTCTTACATGAGACCAGGCTAAGTAATCAAAGTCACTACTCAATAGAACAATATCCTCCAACATCGAATCAAGATCAGCAAAATAGATCATAGCTTTCGAAAGTCTTAAAATGATAACTTGGCTATCCGATTCCAAAATGACGTCCTTGTAACCAAACTTCAGAGCGAGTCGAATTGCCATGAGCAGTGCCTTCCCCTCCGCCATCTCCACCGGCCATGTGGCCCGTACTCTTCTGGTGCCAGCAAATAGGAAAGTGCGTACTCAAAACATAGTAGCAATGTGCTAAGAGAAATCTTTAATTCTATTATAAGAAACACAAATATAATGTAATTTTTAATATGTTTCGTACATTTTGTATATATGCAATTTTTAGATCAACTTTGAGAGTTGGAGTTAGGAATATGATTATGATTGCTCTAATTTTATTGTACATCTATAGTAGTACTACTAAGTATTTAGTGAACATACTTCTTGTCTATCTAA
The DNA here is from genome assembly GCF_026745355.1 of Beta vulgaris subsp. vulgaris. Taxonomy (NCBI): domain Eukaryota; kingdom Viridiplantae; phylum Streptophyta; class Magnoliopsida; order Caryophyllales; family Amaranthaceae; genus Beta; species Beta vulgaris. Next base: position 66,510,622 of record NC_079206.1, on the reverse strand, counting down.
ATGTAGATAAATATGGAACATTATTAAGTTTGGAATAGGAAACTTTGTGAAAAATATATGAATTGAAACTGATACTCCACTTACTAAGTTGTTCAGTAATTAAACTATCATAATGTGTCAGTGAGTTCTCTTGAAAGCTATAATATTTAGCTCATCAGAAGGTCCAACATCTCAATTTCGCCTCTCAAGTCTCAATAATTGAAAAGAAAAATATTATTAAATTATTTATATAAGTAATATATATGCGTATGTTTACTATTTTCTAAAATTAGTCCTATTTTTCCGGTTACGTAAATATTATATATATAGAGGTAATAAAACTATAGAGTGTTGTCAATAGCTATACCAATACACGTTGAACTTATTATTGTTAATTATTATTATTTTTTTAAACACAATCACTAACTACTTCATATTTGAATCAATTGTACTATTGATGGAAAGAATTCTAAGCGAGGCCATAATATGCTAATATCACATAATAATCCAAACTTTATAACATCATTACTTGGTCATGTATGTTATGGTCGTATTTTGGTTGAGGGTGAGAATTATATTATGCTGTTAATAAGTTTTAATATCAAAAAAAAAAAATTCGCAAAATGTAAAAAAAATAAATGTTTGGTTAGATGTAAGAAATATGAAGCCATAGACGTACTCTTCTACCAACCTAGGCTGCAAAGACTTATTGCATACGAGAATAGGTAAGTTACTTCCCTTATTATGTGGGAAGTATGTGGAATTTGAACTTCCTATATTTAATTTGTATGTCAATCAAACAAATGTAAAATACTATGTTTTCATCATCGTTTCTCATGTCAACCAAGCAACTACTCTTACTTTCATTATCGTGTTTCATGTCAACCAAATAAGCACATAATCTAACATAATTTTTCGAAAATAATTCACTACGATGCTGCCAAGTGCCAACTAGGGGTCGATACGTTGGTGGTTGACGAATGACAGTCACGAATCATGATTATATTTTGTATATTTGTAGGATTAGGGCTTTTTATTATTGTTTGAATAATAAAGAATAATAATTTTGTGAAGATACGGGAAATTCAGGAACTTACATCTTTTTGCATCTGGTTTGACAACGGTGTTGACACCAAAGTGGTAGAATCATTATGACATAACTCTTTAAATAATACTCCGATCCCTCCGTTCCACAATATAAGGCACGCATGATGTTCGAGGTTGAACTTTGACTGTTAATTACTCTCAATTTATGTTGATAGAAAATTTTACAAAATAATAGTATTATAGTATTTTTCAAGACGAATCCAACAGTATAATTTTTATAATTTTTACTTATCATACTTGAGAGATATTTGTGGTCAAAGCAAATTTTCGTAAAACGTGAATGCCTTATATTTTAAAACAGAAGGAGTAGATGTTAAATGTGTAATTTGAAGAATAGGTCTGAAATTTATACATTTGTAAGAAGGGTTTACTCAAAAAGTCCAGACAAAGAATTTTCGATGACAAACTCGTAATAACTTAGTATAAAATCTTATAAATTACTCCTACAAAATATCTTGGGTGGATCGGATTCACAATAATTTATTATGCACCTAAACTGACTTTATCACAAAAAACTAATTATATATAGAAAATTTCAACCAAATCATACGAAAACTGACTATATTAGAACATTGATTTTATCATACAATGCAAAATATGATTATATCAGACAAAAACTGACTAAATCAAAACGAAAACTAACTATATCAAATGCAAATTGACTATATTATATGATTTTCGGTGTACAATAAATTACTATTAACTCACTTATTCAAGTATTTTTCTCACTCCTACGTAGTACTCCCTTCGTTTCAAAATATAAATCATTCAAGTTTTACAAAAATTTACTTTGACCACAAATATCTCTCATAATATGATAATTAAAAAATATAAAAATTATACCATTAGATTTGTCTTGAAAAGTACTATAATACTATTATTTTTTGAAATTTTATATCAACATAAATTAAGAGTAATTAACAGTCAAATTCGACCTCGAACATTGTACGTGTCTTATATTTTGAAATACATGGACTAGTAGTCTAGTACACTATAAGTAGCCACCCACCTCACACTAAATTATTGCGGCTTGTGAATCTCAACCACAAAATTTTACTATCCCACGTTGTTTTTCTAGTAGTCTAGTTAATAACAAGAATAACTTCTTGTGCGGTTATTTTCTGGTTAATTTCCATGTTGTTTTCAACAAGCTTATATTCCATGTCGTTTTCTATCAATCTCAATCAGTCCCTTGAAATTGTGAGGACTTCTAATGGGCCCAACGTCGTAGATAAGTATGGTTAATAGACTGAGGCCCAAAGATTGGGTTTCTTTTTTTATTTGATAATTTACAAACTCAAACAGGCTCAGTCCTCATGGATTAAGAGGGAAAAAAGGGATCCTAATCTATAAGAAAACTTCTAAAGACTGGAAATTGGAAATATATACACAGAAGCAAATATCCATATAAACATCCTAAATATAGGGATAATGAGAGTCGAACTCCTAACTATAAGGTTAGAAGATGGGAGATCCAATCATTAGGCTCTCACATGATTCTCAAAAATTGGTGTAATTAATTATTATTCTTTTCTTTGGAGGCTCAATGATTTCAGAGTAGGTAATAATACTTTTTTTTTGTTTACAAACAGTAGATTTTCTTAAGAGTGAATGAAAATAGTACTCATCATCTTTGTGTTTTTTGTTTTTCTTGGATGGTACTACTTGACAACATTGCTCAACTACCAACCAAAATAGACTGAAAAATGCTTAGCCATAGCAGTTTTTCCATCACTAATCAACTACTAGCTTGTAGGCCTAGTAGCTACTAGGCTACTAATTGTAGAGGTTCTAATGTACCACCAAAAATATGGGATTCTATTAATGACACACACTCATAAATCATATGGAAATTATTGTGCTTAAACGAATTAAGATTAATTTATGTCGGGATATCTTTACCTATTTTCAAAGAAATGCACTAGTTTGAAAGTTCGTGCTATATCTCGAATAATTATAATTTTTTAAAAATTTATATTTACTTTGAAATTATAACACCAAATATTATTTGGTTTAGTTGTTAATTACTTTCTCTGTTTCAAATTATAATACATTCATGCTTTACGAAAATTTATTTTGACCACAAATATCTCTCAAATACGATAAACAAAAATTATAAAATTATACCGTTGGATTCGTCTTGAAAATACTATAATAGCATTATTTTTAAAAATTTTATATAAACAAAAATTGAGAGTAATTAACAGTCAAAGTTCGACCTCGAACATCATGCGTGCCTTATATTTTGAAACGAAGAGAGTAAGATTTAATATATTATAAGATTGAAATCGTGAGATCAGAGCTTATAACATACAATTGCTAAATTTTTTTTGTATGTGTGTTTACATATAATAGACACTCTAATTAATGGAGGACTGCTACACATTATCCTTTTATATGAAATTATTGATTTTATGAAAAATAGTAATATACTAGTAGTTGCCATCCTTGTATATGATATCAAATAGAATTTTGATAAAACTTAACCAACAACATGGATAATATATATAAGAGACTAACTTTTTTATCTTAAAATATAATAGTCATAACAACAACAACAACAACAATAATAATAATAATAATAATAATAATAATAATAATAATAATATTAATAGTAATAATAATAATAAATAATAAATAATAATAATAGCAACAATAATTATAACAATTATAATCACTTTTTAAATATAAACATGCATATGATATGAACTTTTGTGATGTGATATGATCTCATCTGATGATCTGAACTTCCTTTTTCAATTGGTCTTATACGATCTAATCTAAGCTAATTTGATCTGAAATAAGTAATCGGAGCTGATTTAATCTTATTTGATCTGAAATAAGTAAAAATAAAGTGAACTGAACATAGCCTAAATGGTGAAAATGAAAAAGGTTAGGTCCTTCTCCATATTCATGTATATACATATGTCGTCCAATCAATGGGCCGGAGAGGAAGACTTCTTTTATAATTTTTTTTTGGTGCTAGAGAGCCACTACGACGAATGATGAGAATCGATAAGAAGATCTTCAGAAAACTGAAGGAAAAATCTAATCAACTGGACTATCCTTCATTCTCTAATACTATAACAGATGTTACAAAAAGCTTATATGTTGTTAAAAGATGGGACAACAATAAAAAGTTATCCATTACAAGTTGGAAAAACTCACGTGAATAAAAAAAACAATCTTCATGATCTCACAAAGAAAAGATAATTCCATATATTGAAATTTAGCGTTTTCAGTTAGCCTTGTCACACTAATTTTGGATGAGATATAGAGTACTTACCCTCAGTGTGGAAAAGAACAAGCTAATTCAACCCTATGATGACAACAGTTTCTTATTTTCACAAAGGAATTACTATATTATGGTAGGTTTTGACGTTTTGTTATACATATGAGTGTGATCTATAGATGTACGTAGTATATATTATGGGTTTTGTATTAAATATTAGTGCTTTCTGTAGACTAATGTATATTTATATTACTATATATATTATGGATTTTGTTATATATAGACCTAAGGGTTAATCCATGTCATATATTAATATCGGATATTTTCTGATTTAACTTCTTATATATTAATCCCTGAGAGATACATGTAAATTTTTTCCTACTTAATTGCTAACCTTCTATTGTTATACAAAATTTTAAAATTTTCGACTATTGCACTCTTAAAGTGTAGAAAAGTCTATACTAAACTCGTCTATCGAACATTAGAGATGCATAGATAAAATAACATAGGATAAATTTTGAAATATATAATAATTATTTTTTGCCCTATTATGTAAATGAGCACTAATTCGACAAATGTGGTTCGTTTTACCTTAAATCCCATTCATAATTTTCGATTTCAATAACATTATTAGTTAATCTCAAATATCCTATGCCTTCTTTTGAAATAAAATTCTAAGGAATTTCATACCTTTAATTTCTACATTCCCCCTCATTTGTTTGGCTTCATTACAAATAACTAGCTACAATCTTCATAAATATTACCAATTAACAGGATGTTTTGGCCTAGTGGTTAAGATTGAGGTACTGTGAACGATATGACACGATTAGAATCCCCTCGCTCCCCTTCTATATATTTTGTACTGCTTTCGTGGCTTATACAAATAAAAAAAATAATCGTCATAAATATTTACTTCTATTTTGATATGCACAAATGAAGGTGACTTCTATGTTCCTTTTTGAGAAAAGCATCCAAATTTTTACCAAAGACATGTGCTTAAGGAATCCTTTCTAAAAGAAGGAAAATGCTCTTGATTGCTTAATGGTAGAGTTCAGTTATAGGATAATGTGTGAAATGTCGTTACTACTTTTTCCTTTCTTAATTAACCTTTATTTCTGGCTTTTAATCTGATTGTTACATGATTTATCTAAAAGGACAAATAATTCAACAAATGATAATTAGGGATAGAAATTTGTTTCACAAGCTCAAGGAAAAAGGAGGACGTGTAGCTCATAGCCTTAGGAAGAGGTGAAGGCGTCACGTTACCATTATGAATTTTGTGACCTCTTTTATATGATCTTTTCTTTTCTTTCCCTTTGAAAAATTTATTATTTGAATAATTATCTAGATTGATTATGTCATTTACAGTTTCCATTTATAGTAAGACTAACTGCTAAAGTGATTTCATTTTCAAACATGCAATCGATAATCTACTAACATTTGTGAACTAAAATTATTGGATATGAACTAGAAAATTCATCAATCTTTCTTTTCACAATGAAGAGGATCCAAATACGAGTTATACTATTATTTAGTTGTTTTACACTAATCTTCACGTCGTGGATCCATAACTATGATCATTATATCTAGAAGGATTTTTATCTTTTTATTTTACCATCTTTTTAAATAAAAAGTTTCAAAATAACCATATTATAAGTTTATTTATTAAACGGTTATTTCACCAAATATACCCCCGACAAATCAAGAAATTCACCATATACCCTCAATGTTTCAGAAATTCACCGTATACCCTTGAGTTTCGAAAACTGTGCACCAGATACCCTTTTCCTAACTGCCGTTAACCTACCGTTAGATTCATTTACGATTTTACCAGCATTAACCCCTAATCCTAATTAAACCTAACCCTAATCTAACACTAATCCTACCCCTAAACCCTCCCCCTTACCCTAACCCTACCCCTTGGCAGCCCCCTCACCCCCTCCACCCCACCCAACCCCTACCCCTCCCCTCCACCCCACCCCAGCCCCTACCCCTCCACCCCACCCAGCCCCTACCCCTCCCCCTCCCCCTCCCCCACTGTCGATGTGCGTGCCGGCCTTCCCCCCACCCCCACCGACGCTGCGCGTGTCGGCCTCCCCACCCCCTTCTCGTCCGTTCGCCGACCACCTCTTACCCTCCCTTTCGAACACCAAACCCCCACTCCACCCCTCCCCTTCGAACACCGGCTCCCCTACGTTCACCAAACCAAACCCGCATTCACTGTTAGCAGCAATGAAGGAGAGAGAGAAAAACGCGACTGCGACGCAACAGCTCCGGCGAGCAGAGGAGAGAGAACACTTCGTTGGGAATTCGAGGTAACAATCACGAATAGAGGAGAGAGAAAGCGAGTGCGACAAAGGGAGGGGGAGGGGGAGGGGAGGGGTAGGGGTTTGGTGTTCAAAAACACTTCGGGGATGCGGAAGGGGAGGGGGAGGGGAGGGTGGGGGTTGCGGCAGAGGGAGGGGGAGAGGGTGGGATTTGCGACGGAAGGAGGGGGAGTTGCGACGGAGGGAGAGGGAGGGGTTGGGTTGCGGGGGGGGGGAAGGGTTGGGGATTGCGACAGAGGGAGGGTGGGGGATGGTGGAGGGATGGTGGAGGGGGGAGGGTTGGGCTGGGCTGGGCTTGGCTTAGTGTTAAGGGTTAGGGTTTAGATTTTAGGGTTAGTATTTAGATTAGGTTTAGGGATTAGGTTTAGATTTTAGGGTTAGTATTTAGATTAGGGTTAGGGATTAGGTTTAGATTTTAGGGTTAGGAGTTAATTGTGGCAAAATGGTAAATAAAGTTAACAGTGAGTTAACGACAATTAAAAAAAGGGTATTCGGTGCACAAAAGTGAAAAGTCAGGGGTATATGGTGAATTGTTGAAACATTGAGAGTATATTGTGAATCTGTTGATTTGTCGGGGGTATTTGGTGAAATAACCGTTTATTAAATAGCCAACTTATATGACCTAAATCTCTTTGAATACATATCAATTTTCAGATTTCGTCCGAGAAGTCGTTCTTAAAGAAGGGTTTACACCATATAAACTTTCTAGTGAATAAAGGTCGAGGTGATCCAATCTTTCTTAAACTCTTTTTTAGGACGATTTTCCTTGATGAAATCTATCAAATTGGTAAGTATTTGAAAATACTTAGGTCATATAAGGTAATTATTTGAAAATATAAACATATAAGGTGGTTAAAGTAAAAAAAAAAAAAACTAGAATTACCAATTAGTATTAATTATTATAAAGTTGATACTATGAATATATATACATTTCTACACAAATCCAACACCATCTTACAATTCTTACATCATGATATATTAGTGAAAAAATAACGTAAAAATAGCTTATGTTAGTAGTACAAAGGTCAAAATGGAGCAGTAATTGAATAAAAATTGAGTGAGTATAGTCTGTATAGACGTGTCAAATTTTTATAGTTTGGCATCCGACTTAAATATGATCCCAAAAAAGAGGGTTGATATTTCGTGACACGGAACTCATGTGATCTATATAAACCAAACAACTTGAAACTTTATGGGTCAAACTCGCGTCAAATTATGTCTGATCCGTCTGGTCACTTTAATTTGATCTGAAAACAATTGTGCATGTATATGATCTATTTGGTAAACTAGAAAAAAACTTATGAATATCTTTGGAGGGAAATATAATGAAAATGTGTCTCTTCTTATTTATAAATTTTGATGAACATTTATTACCATTTTAAAGGTAATATTGGGCTATGAAGAAATACATGATCACGAACAGCTCCTCAACACCCTATATACCTTATTAGTGTAGGATTTAAGGCACATATATAATGAAAAAAATGTACATATTTCCTCTCATAAAATCTAATTTTATTGGGTTGTTTAGATGTTAGCATGGTTATTGGATAATATTATATGTAAAGAGATGATATTATATTGTAAAGGGACAATAGGTTAATCTGGCATTCAATATATATAGTGTTTATATTACAGACCTATGACTAGTAAAGTACCATTCTACCCTTTATAATATAATATTATCCCTTTACATATAATATTATCCAATAATGGTATATAACTCGTATAATTAACAAAAACATGCAAACATATTATTTACAAGTGATAAAAAAAATTATGATGGAAGTACTAGCCGACATCACAAAGTAAACATCAGATCATCCAATCATTTAAAAGAACTATTACGAATCTTTTTTCCAAGAAACACAAAACTCAAATCATGCAAAACCCAACAACATCAACTCAAGCAAAAAAAAAAAAAAAAAAAAAAAAAAAAAAAAGCATCTTTTGTAGGTCAATAAAGATAACCATGGCATCTCCCTCAAGGCTAAATATGAAAGGAGCTTGATGTTGAAGATTGTTTTGTTACTCTTTTACTGCGCAAAAACATTATATATGTTAGAAGATTAGATTCCTAAATAGTTACCATCAGAAAGAATATCCTGAAAGCTGATTTGCAAAAGCTCCATTTTTTGAGGATGATAAGATTCTGCAACACTCAAACTTATAAAGGAAAAGGCTTTAAGAAACGTCCATTTCCAAATAAATTATTTGATAATGAAAATAATATAAACAGAAATAAGGGTATTACCCTTCACAAAGATTCGACTACTTTACTTGAAAACTTAGGAAATCCATACATATATAGTATAGTATAGTATAGCTGATTTTCCTCTTCCAATCATGCTTGTTGTGATGTTATGTATGGACTTATGGCAATCAAGGGAATTGCACAAAACTACAAATTATTAGTATTATCCTGACAAAAGAAGAGGGCCATGTTGAACACAATGATGAAACTAGTTAATAATTGGACAATGAAGTTGTGTATAAATCAAAGTATGATGAGTTTATAAATTATGAATTAGATATCCAACTAATATCAATATGAACTTATATAGTGAACAATAAAAAAGACTGGTATTACAATGAACATCAAGCTGAACTCATATAGTTAATTAAAGGTTGAAAAAACATACTTCCTCCGTAACAAAATAGATGTTACACTTTCTAAATATAGTTGTAATAAAATAGATGTTACACTTCCTTTTTAGGCAACAATCTCTATCTATCTCTCTCCTATCATATGTGTATCCTTTTTTTCTTTCTCTCTATCTCTCTCCTCTTCAATAAATTGCCTAGAAAAGTGTGTTTTGAAAAGTGTAACATCTATTTCATTACGGAGGAAGTACATAAAGTTGAGAATTAAGAATCCAAATGAACAATAAGTTTCATATGGGAAAATCTATGCATCGAAGAAACCATAGTGATGAATGTGTACATACAATATTCGCGTAATACTCGTATAACTATATACGAGCTTGGTATTGAGATGTTCAAAATCTGTAAACATCAAATGATCTACTTTTTATTTATAAGTATGACATTAACTCCTCTCTTAAAATGATTTTGTTTCGAAACCCTAAATTCCACAAACAAAGTAGTCGTTTAGGCTCGCTAGTGGTTGTCCTTTCAGCCTCGTCGCTGGCGAGCCTAGCACAATCGTTGTTTCATTTCCTTCCTAGTGTTGTTTCAATCCCTGATCACCACGTCCTTCGTTGTCCTCCCTAGAGTCTTCCCCTTCCCTTCCCTTCCCCTCTTCGTCGTTCTCGTTGGTCTCCCTTCCCCATCCCCTGTAGGTGTCAATCTTCCCCCTTCCTCGCAGTAGCATCGTCCACTCCTCCGCAGTCGCGTCGTCCCACCCTTCCCCGCAGTTGCGTCGACCCTCCCCGTTTCATCACTCTCGTGCGCTGTAGCTTCCCCTCCCTACCCTTTTTTAGTTCGTCTAGGTATCTAGGTTTAGTCCCCCCTCCCTGTTCCCCTGATTTCGGTGCTTGAAGTTTTAGGTTCTAGGTTCTCCTTTCCCGTACCCCTGCTACAGTCTTGAGTTTTACAGTTTAGTGTCCCCTTCCACGTTCCCCTGCTCTAGCCTTGATCAGTTTTAGAGTTTAGTGTCCCCTTCCCGTTCCTCACTAGTGTTAGTTGTTGTCTATTCGACTAGTTCGCTAAGGAAGCAATAGTTGGTACGTGAAGGTTTTACATAGTTTTGATAGGTCGTATGGTGTTGTTGACGGCGTGGTATTATGTTTCGAGTGTTTGTTAGTTTCGTTTATCTTGTTTATGCTCTTTGTTTATAGTTTATGTAGGGGTTCAAGTTTTTGGTAAGATGAGAGGAGGCTGTCACTTTCATCCTGTTGTGGTTCGATCTTCTAGGTTAGAGATTGCAAGGTTGGACCTTCAGATATGTCGATTAGGTCAATTACTTCAATATAATTCACCCCAAGTTCATGTGATGACTTTCGGAGTCATCACACACTCAAAATATTCATCTTGTGGGAGACCCTTCAATTTAATTTGGGGTAAATTTCGACCTCCACGCATTTTGAGTTTCAGTCTCGCTAGACTAAACTCTAGTTACCCTTGCAGCAGGATCAAAAGTCAACAAAGGACGTGATTCTTTGTTACTTCAATCCATAGAATCCTAGGAAGACGTTTATGTTCAAGGACCTTGGGATTTTGTGTCTAGTATACATTGAAGTCTACTAGCTAAATGAGTTGCAGCTATCTATTTCTGACGATTGTCTGGGTGTTGTCTTTCATCAGCTTCCTTCTCATATCAGGTCTTCTTTAACAAGACATATATCGTACCGTCCCTCGAGCCAAGTTTAATTTTGGTATGGATATGTAGTTTGTTTTTGTTTCGTAGAATATGTAAGAGAAAATGAAGCTACTTTACTTTAATATATGTTTTCTTTATTTTACATTTAGTTGTATTAGCATCAGGTTATACTTTCGATTTACTTAATGCAAAATTCACGATTTCAAAAAAAAAAAGATCTATTCTTTTTTCTAGGGGAACATCAAATGATCTACTTAATTTTACCTTATATTTGTTTAATCCATATTATTACTCTTGCCCCCTAACAATAATTGTTTTATTATCTAAACTAACCCCTAATATAATTGATGATTTGGGCCACATGTTAAAATTAACTTAACCCTAAATAGTAGCTAGTCACCCTTCTTCTTTTAATACCAAATTAAATCCCACTAGTTCAATAATCAATATGTAAAATATTAATCCTAATGACAAAGACCAATAAGTATGTTATTATGGACACAAGATGACAAAGCCATCTATTATATTAGTGACAGGTGTCTACTTGGCAATCAGTTTTCATTGAGATTTGAGAGACAAAAGAAAGAGATCGAAGAGAAAGAGTGGGAGAGAAACTCAACATTCACCAAAGAAAGGAAGCAAAGCTACATTTTATACACTTTGATACGCCATATACAAATCTCAATAATAATGTTGATGTGCGCCGCAAAGATACGTGTATATGCTTGTGTGGACTTCTAGGAGAGAATCAACTATCCACTCAGAAAGATCGAGGGTGAGTGAAAGATATATAAACAAATGTATGCATAACTATCACATGAATCAACTTCGAGTCATAGAATGATACTGTCGAATTAGCTAGATTTGGATCATTTAGTGAAATATTATTGAAATAAGGTTCAATTATTAGTTGGTTGTATAAGAGGTTGAAATTAATAATCTATGATTTATGAATTTTACTGAAATATTTCTAGTATACGCCATATTTTATTTGCGATTATCTTTCGAATTTTTTTTTAAATATACTTATCAGACTTATTTTTAAGGAACTACTTTTTACATCTTATCTTATCAAATTAATATTTCTTTCAAATTTTGCAAGAGTATCGGTATCGGTATCGCTAGAGATAATATAAATAAGTTATAAAAGTTAATATATGTAGAATAATATCCTATTATTTTATGATAAAGTAGACTAAAATTATGGTCTATCGATCATTTTATGATGAAAGTAACGGTTGGTTTTAGAACGGCATGATAAATTTTATTTGCGGTCTTATTACTTTTGTCTCCCTTTTACATGATCTACTTCTTACATATTCATCAAAGATTATCTATAACCCAAGATTTTATATTTATAGTATTGCACCATATTAACCTTTTTTTCCCTAAAGGATCAAGCATATCAAAGATATTAGCTAGAAAAATGGTAAATAAAGTTTATAATATATCTATAAGAAATCATTATGTGCGATATATATATATATATATATATATATATATATATATATATATATATATATATATATATATATATATATATATATATATATATAATATATATATATATATATATTATATATATATATATATATATATATATATACACACACACAAGATTCTAACTTTGCAAGGATTCGATTTGTTTTGGTCTAAAATATATTATACCCTATTTATGTTCTACACAACAATACCTAAATAATCAAGTAAAAAGAAATTATCTTCCATATATATCTTGGTTAATTTCAATTATGTGCAACCTTTTATGATGACAAAATCTCATATACGACAATGTTATTGATGCTTTTTTGTTACTTATCAGTATATATATTATTTTTCTAAATCGATTTTGCCACCTTTTAGATGCAAACAAGATTTATACTAATCATTCCCCATAAACTTAGGCAAATAATTTATGACTCAATGTTGTAGTACGTAATCAAGGGTGGCCCACAATAATGCTAAATTATCAAATATCGTTAATGATAAATGTCTTGTATACATTATTACTCCCTACGTCTTAATCATCATTAAATCACATCCTTAAATTTTTTTTATAATAAGCATATGTCCACGCCATGCGTTTATGCCTCCCACTTATACCCCCCTTCAATTACAATTCTATAAAAACATATTTAAGAACCCTAATTTTATAAGAGGAAGAAAAGGAAAATATATTTAATAGGCTTGGTAGTGATCTATAGTAGCTATATATATACGCCAAAATCTAGGTAGGGTTTGTTCCTTTCGATAGGGAGGAAAATCCAATTATTAGCCAACTAGTTTAGCTATAATAAAGAAGGGGGAGAAATACAAAATTAGGATTAAAAAGATTATTTTTGGATTTCTTCTTTGCTAGGTACTCAGATCTGCATTGCTAAGTGCTAACTATTTGTTTGGTTGTACGTCTCCACCAATAATATGTAACATGACTTATTTTGCTTAATACTTCCTCCGTTTAGAAATAATTGCACAATTTCTATTTTGTACACTATTTATATCTTGCACTTAGACTGTCTTTGGTGATTTATATTTTAGGAAAAACATATAGACATATGGAGTCTTGTTAGATTTATCTCGATGTAAAAATTTTTTAAATACTTTTTATAATTTTTACTTATTGATAATTAAAGATATTAATGGTTAAAATCATACATCGGCATACGTAAAAGTTAGAGATGGTGCAACTATTTCTAAACGGATGAAGTATTGAGGTACAAATTACTACTACATGAGAATATAGATATGGGTAATTAAACCACATGCATGAAGCAGAATAAGTATATATGAGGCATAATGTTAAGTTGTTAACTGTGTGGAATGTTACTGTACAGGTCGTACGTGAAGAATGTCGTGAATTATGATGTATAGAATCATAGTGTTATAGTACCACAAAAAGTGTATAGAAGATAGGAATCGGTTTTATAGTCTATACAAGTCTTTTTAAAAATTTCTAATAGAATATAAAATTATTCATAGGACTCCAATTATCAATTTTAGTTTTTGGTTAAGTTGATTATTTGACATGGTATCAGAGCTAGCGTGACATAAAAGTAACGGGTTCAAATCTCATCCACCCCTTCTTTCTAAGTGGAATATTTAGCGCCAGGTATGAGAGAGACATGTACAACATCCACACTTTAAGCCCATGCCTCGTGTGAGGGGGCGTGATAAAGTATACAACTATTCCTAAGACTTCAACCATCAATTTAAATTTTTAGTTGAATTGGTCCTTTGACAATTTCTAACTTAGCTTGTATGGTATCTTGGAAGTTGGTATTAGTTTGTATCTCAGTTTGATGAGCAATATATATATAATTTCTTGAATCATAAAACAAAAGTATATGAGAGAAGAAAAATAATAAGATGTTAAAGTAACAACTTAAGCTCTGAAACCATAACATGCATCTGGCCTAATTCCATTTTATTAACTTATTTAGAACATAATGATGGGTAGGATACTACTTACTAGTATGTAATATTGCAGTACAAGGGTTATTAACTAATTATTATGATATTACTGCGATCCAAGCACACAATTTCTACATTAAGATAGATTCAACATGGAATTATGTATGTTTTATTTAACAATCGTATTTTAATTGATAAAGATGTAAGATAATTCTCCCTTAGGAGGCTACGTTCATATTATTTACAATGTATATGCTTAGACTACACAGTAACCTGATTAACATAATTATATTAATTTAAATAAGGATAATAAATATGTTCACATATATTTACTCTAGTACACTCCTTCATTTGGAGCTGGGGGAGGACGAATACTCAAAAGAAAATCACAATTTATTTTTTCAGTGACGTATAGGTTAGGAGGGAAGCAAAGAACAAAGGACATGAATATGTTTGTACGTAGTTTAACACTTTTATGGAGTATTTAAAGAGTGCAATCATCATACACCTATTTCTTTTGCTCATTTGTTCTCATTTGCTCACTTGCAGCTTTACTTATTATGTGATTATGGTCATCTGGAGGTTTCAAAAGACAAATAAGCTAAAAAAAAGTCTTGGTGTATGATAAGAATCGTAGTATTTAACCACAGACTCCAATCCCGTAAAAGATAAATCATCTTTAAGGTAATTTTTTCTTAATAGCTATATCTTATACAATGCCTAATTACTCACTTTTGAGCTACTCCTTTTTCTTCATTGTCTGGCGTTGATATATGAGCAATCATCATTACACCAAGATATAATAATTTTGTAGAATAAACCTAATTAACTACCGTCTGAAATGCAGCAAACAAGACCAACTTGCAGTTTTTTTTTTTAACTGTATGTAGTAGTAGTTATGCTTAAGTTGACAAATATATTAGGCGCCTTCATTAATTGACCACCTTCAACAGCTGATACATATAGGAGTAATATATCCCAATTTTACAAGTTATATACTAATACCTATCAAGTTTCCATTTACGATAATAGTGATAATAAAACATCAAATCAACATTGCTAGCTACAATGCATGCTAAAAATCTCTAATGGGACAGCCCACCGAACACTAATGTATGATGCTTAGCCTTATACAAAATGGAAAGCAAAGTATTAGCTACCTCAAGGAAAAGTTTGAGACAATTATACCATAGTTAATTTAATTTATAGGATAGGAATTGAAATAGAACATGTTATTATGGGCGGAAAATTGACATAGTTAACTTTTGTTATGTCGTCGAACCAACCAATCAAGAGGACCGATCGATGATATGATACGATTTTGTATTGCATTGCCAAAAATAAGCTTAAAAGGTGTGGTTTTATCGTGTTTATTTATTCCATAATCCGTGTCACATGTTACCCCCAAAAGTTATGGCCAAGGCACGGTATATGATGTGCGTCACCATGTCAGCCTACCAAATCATATGCCTTGCTTCTGTTTTTGATAATTTTGTCTTGTATTAAAATTATGGGCTTGAAGAGTCCTCAAAAGTACAGTAGCCAAAAAATAAGACTACGAGTTACAGCATCATTGACACCAAAGTTACCCAAGAGCATGAAAAAAAGCAACTACCACCAAGCTACAAAAATTCATCTACTCTTCTCAAGCCTTGCTTAGCCAATGCATCCGCCATCATATTGGATTCCCGACCTTTATGAATGATTGACATATTCAACCACGAGTTGCGAGTGTTTCTGATGAAATTAAGAGCAAAGGCAAGGTTCCATTGCCCTCCTGAGTTCTCATTGCACCATCGAACAACATTGATAGAATCATATTCGATGACAAGGCAATGATTTTTGATGCGATCACAACACATAGAAATTTTGATAGCTCTTAGGATTGCGTATACTTCGGCAAGATTAATCTCCATGCTCGAAATAGGGCCGGAAAAAATGCACATGAATCTCCCTGAGCTATTTCTGAGAACTCTTCCAACTGTCGCCCGAGAGAGAAGAGGTTCAAATGAGGCATCGACGTTCTATTTCAAGCACCCATTCAAAGGGGGGATCCAAATGGAAGAGACAGTATGGGATCAATGAATTTGCTTGGCAGTGAAGAGCTTAACTCCACGAAAACAAGAGGGGTACGCGAGACTTCCGGTGATGAGTACGGGAAAATCACATCCCAACCTTTGATCCACCACAATAAGCGCATGAGAATCAAATGCCTTGCTTGTGCTCAAGTCTGTTGCACCAAGACTATGTTAGATTGTGCCGTGATTCAGGCCGGCTCAGCCAAAGGCCAAGTGTCCTAGGAGAATTGAACTTGTATGATATCCAAGTTAACCTTATAAGCAGAAGTGTTTATTAGAAAATTTTCTTGTACCATTTTCACAAACCATAAGTACTACTCCCTCCATCCCAATATATAATTCTCATTTCCATTTTGGGTGTCACAAAATACAATTCTCGTTTTCATATTTAGTTCCACTTTTTTCGGTAATTTGTTTAGAAAAATCGTGTCCCATCATTTATTTGTTTCTTGAATTTTGATTTTTTCTTTGTTTATTCAACCAAAATATTACAATTAATACTCTTTCACCAATTATTCTCCATTCTCTCTCCTAAAAATCATTTTTTTCCCATACAATATTTATTTAAATAAACAAAAAATCTTTACTATCCCTCTTAAATTCTACTTGCATAAATTACTGTGAAAAAAAGAAAAATGAGAATTATATTTTAGAACGGAGGGAGTATATGAATACTTCTTAGTACCAACAAGATGACTTGATATTTTTGTAATGTGTTAGTGTTTAATGTGTTTAGTTTTCAAAACGAAAGCCACTTGTTAGTGGTTATACCTTTCTTGGTGTTGGTTGGTGGAATGTATATATGTGGAGATTGTATCAACTCTAAACTATTAACTTTTTATGATTTGGAAGTTATAATCAATACACTAAAATAACATTTTGGTACAGCAAGAATAACAAATTAATTACACACTTCATACGCCCAATACAAAATTTAAAATTTCCGTACCATTGAGTTAGAAATTATTATGGATATCGATTCAAAACATTCCTAATACTAAGTAACTACAACTATTAATAAAGACGTTGGTACACATATTTTATGATCCTTTACTATTTAGCCTAGCATCGAAACAAAATTCTACTAGAGATTCAATCTAAATTCCAAAGTACTAGAAAAAGGTATTAAAAAAATAAAGGGCTTACGACATTCTCCCTTTCTCCAATAGTGTTTATCATTCAAAGTTCCAACATTTTTGCCAATCCTATAATTAGGGCATGTCCCCCTCCCTCCTTATTTTCATGGAAATAGAGGCTATAGAGGCTACAATCCAAATTCCAAGGCCCCTAGAAATCTTAATCCCACCAAATCGAACAAGGGAATATAAAAACCAGATTGATTCTCATTGAACTGAAAATAAATCTAAAAGAACATGGAATAATCCAGCCTCTATTCTCACTAAACAAACAAAACAACCCATGAAGGAAATGTTAATCATCCACACTTAACATTTCCATTGACTGCTAACTATCATAAACCGAGTAGTACAACGATAGTCATGAAAAAAATTAATTTGAATTTAATAATCTTTAAGAAGGTATATATCTACATCTTGATCATTTATTTCAAAATTTGTGCACAAAATTAGCATAATTAGCAATTGATTTACTCCTGCTTGTCGATTATATTGGTAAGACTCTCCTTTGACAAGAGTCTGCCTTTAAGGCTCTGTTTGGTAGGGCGTAAAACGTTTTTTTGGAGAATTGTTTTCCTCTATTTTCTGTTTTACATTGTTTGGTTAGCAAAAGAGTGTAAAATCGTTTTTTCTTGGGGTAAAATTACTTTCACAATGATGGAAAACCATTTTCCCTTCGAAATGAAGGGAAAATCATTTTCCTTATCTCTTTTGTACACTCTCACTACCTTCTTACTTTCCCTTTCATTTTCCTTTCACTCCATCATTTTTCTTACATGGAACCAAACAACGGAAAACTAATTTTGGAATTGTGTTTTACATTGTAAATTGTTTTCCATGAAAAATTATTTTACACTGAAAATGTTTTACATCCTACCAAACGAAACCTTAGTGAAAAAAGATTAACACAGAGACTGGTAACTTGAAACTTTCACAGGTCCAAAACCTTATCCCATAATCGACAGCAACCTTGGAATGTTAGTTACTTTCCTAACTAACAAAGCAACAAAGAACAATAAGTTTTATAATGACATTGATGTAGATTTAACTTGCAAAATAGCAACAGCGCATAGAGTAATATATATTTGTATATAGTTAAAATCAGTCTCTATCAATTTTTCCTCAAAAAAAAAAAAGTCTTTATCATTTGATAATTTAGGTTATAGATTCCAAATATCCGTAATTGACACGACTACACGCATCATCTCTTAGCTGCTGCTATACACCTAAGTTTTTGATATTGTTTAATATAGAGAAACAAAAAATAATCATGTCTTGCTTTAGGATTATGAAATCTACTTTAACGGGTGGAAAACCAACCTTTTATGGAATTGACATCTCTACTTATGAGAGAGTATGAAGCAAGGCAATTAACTAACCTTCATAAGTAACTAAACCCTACAAGCTTCCAATCATTCATGACTCATTAAAATACGAAAATTAAAAAAGATATAACCCTCATATTCAAAAAAAATTGGTACGAAAATTTTCATTACACAAATTTTTCAAAAAAAGACTAACCAAACAAAAAGTAACTGAAGTATGCACAAGAAAAAAAAATCATGTATATTACCTCATCTGTCTCTTAAAACTTGTACCCAAAGAACTTCATGCGTTTGTCAACAAGCAACTTTGAGCATTAAATTTAAAAGTTGATTATATGAGTATATATATTAAGACGAAACTAACAAGATCTCACATGATGTTTTTTTCTTACCTGCACTATGTATTTCCTTACAATAGGATCAAAGGAAAAAATGTAAATAGTGTTAAAAGTTAATATGATACAACAGCTAACAAGGGGAGGAAGTATGAGTGAATGAGTGTATAACCAAATGAGTTTTGAGGATGTAGTAGGGTAGAAGGGTTGTTGAATCATCGACGCATCACAAGGTACATGGATTTGTCAGACTTCTTCAAGGGGTAATATCCTAACCTGCGCAGGATGTGGATTGCCTTGCGATAAAACAATCACAATAGCTATTGTGGTACCGCCTACTATAAGGGAAAACTCCAAGCCATCCTTTTGGTAAAGTATTGCATAGAGTTTTGCATGAGAAAATTCCGTGATAATGTCCATGGTAATGCTTCTCCGCCATATAAGTTTTTCTTAATAAATACAATTAGAAAACAAAATCATGTCTAAAAATGGAATGGTTGTAAACTTGTAATGTGGGATGATGGAAGTTGAAGTGGTAAATCAAATTTATATAGAAAAATTGTTACTTGCATGATGTTCAAGAATAGAGCTCTATTAGGACGGATTCACGAAATTACAAAATCATTACCATCTCCACCTTCCACTAGAGCCTACTAAACGGGTTCTCAACTTCCCCTGATCTGATTATAATCCAATTATTACACCTTACATCTAGTGAAAACAAAGTATGCTGTAACAGGTGCATTATTCTACACACCAAAGAACAAAAAAAATCATTTTAAATGAAAAGTTTGTACCATCACAGCAATATCACATCATTCTTTCCACTTTTTTTGAAAGGGAATACCAAATCAATTTTAGAATGTAGACAAGAAACGTAATTGTGGCTGAAGTCTGACAGAAACAAGGAAGCCCTGAAGTCACTAGCTCAACAGGAGCCCTTTCAATGAATCGTATAGCTGCTAGACTGCTTTATGTCCGATTCGAAAATAAAGCGCAAGTTGTGCCATCTATTAGAAAAAAGCTATATGGAGAACCTGCTCTCCGGAGTATAGAGAAGAATTTGGTGTGAGGCCCACAATAAGTGTATTTACCTAAATCCCCCTCCCCTCCCCCTCACATGTTTGGTGCTGAACAATTCTCCAAATAGCCGACTTTATCAATTATTGAGTAATGCTAATACCAAAAATGCGCAAGACAATCCAAAGCCACCCTGTGCCATCAATTTTGTTCAATCGAAAACCCAAGAAGTGCTGAAGTCATTCTCTCTACAGGGACCATTTTCATAGAGTCATGTACTGTCGTTTACGTTCAATACAACAATCAGGCACATTTGGTCTTATCTATGATTGGCTAATGCTATACGAAAGTGCTAGTATGACAAATCCAAAACCAAGTATGAGCTACCATACCTGCATGAATAATAAACAAGAGAGACTCCACCTCACGACCACAAAGACAAAGACGGAAAAATAAATTATAAGCGCAGTTCGCTATAATTCACCACCATTGCCGTCATCCACAGGAACCATTTTCATAATCATATATTATCGTTTACATTCAAAACAACAATCAGGCAATTTGGTCTCATCTATTATTGTCTAATGCTTTAGAAAATGTTAGTATGACAAATTCCAAACCAGGTCTGAGCTACCACACCTGCTTAAATAATGAACAACAGAAACTCTACCTAAAGACCACAGAGACAAGACAGAGAGATAACTTTTAGACGCAGTGCACGGTATCATTCACCACCATTACCGTCATCCACATGAAGCACTCCTTAATAGTAGCAAAGGAGGCCTCCTAAGTTCTCTCCCAAATTATCTCGAGAAAAAACATATCAGTATTACTAGAGTATCTAGAACGAGTGGCAAGATAGATAAATTAAGTTAACTAAAATTTTGTCCCATGAGTCTGGTGGGGGAACTTTTTCATACGTTCACTCTATGAATTGTGGACCGACAACCATTCTATCACTTCTCTAGCTAAGTAAACAGCCAAAACAAGTTTTCATCTTAAATTAACTCCAAGCATAAGACATTTTGAAAGATATCATATGATCAGCCAACAAAGGAAGCCAAGTTGATGCAAAAGAAATTCAAGTATGACGTCAGCGCATTTATGAAATTCACAACAAGGAGGAACACGTACATACAGTTAAATTCAGATGATTAGAATTTCATGGGAGGAAAAAAAAATGTCATTAGCCACGACCAAGATTCAACAGGTTATGGACAAGCTGTAGAAGCCACCTTATATCTAAAAATACAAGTTTCAACCAACCAATAGAACTATAAGATCTATATTAAAAAGCAATAGTAACAATAAACATAAATAGCAATATCCATTATATTATGAATAAACATAAATGCTTGAACTCTGACCTCTGTTTCCAAACGTAAGTTCTCAAAAGGTTGTCTGAACTGAAAGGTCAAGCAGTCATCAATGCCACCTGAAAACGCAAAATACAGAATGCATTGGTTGCCTAGTTCACGAAGGAGCAAACACAAAGCAAAGCCTACAGGTTATAAACAGAGACGTACAGAAATAAGAGGAAATACAGGAAGGAAGGACAGGAATGCTCGCCTTATCAATTCCAGTACATAAGAGTTGAGACTAAACATGATAGTCTATGTAAGAAACTAAAAGTGACAGAGCAAGAAAATACCCAAGGAATGCTTGCTTCCATGCATATAGATATGGACATAATATTAAAGGGCCAACTTACTGCAAAATAAGAAGCTAGAAGTCAAAACCACCAATATGCACAATTCCGGATACTAATGCCTCATCTGGAATGATGTAATTACAGAATAACATTGAAATTTGTGCACTTTTTATGACATGCATGACCAAAAGTATCACCAATTGCTTTCTAGATTAATTGTCTTACTTAAATAGGTAAAACCACAGCATGAGTCCAGAAAATCATCAGATAAAGAGCAAGCAGGCTCAAGCACTGAACATCCCATTGGCACGAAATGGAAAAATAGTGGCACTCATAAGTCATAAACCACCACATTTCACACCAAAAATACTACTCAAATAGGTAATCTGAACAACTGCACCATATAAACTACCAATAATCAAAGTTCCACCAAATGTGAAGAGAGAAATACTATCTAGTAACTAATGTTACCTGTTCAGTAACATTTGAGCCAATAGCCACGTACAGGTGTTAAAAGCTTAGTCAAAGACGCAGCCACCTTCTGTAAATAATCATTACGGTCCAATGGATCGCCTAAACCTCGTCTTTGCTTTCATTATAGAAGTGTGGCTTCCGGGCCAACCACATCCAGTTGTCTTACAGGAAACATACAGAGGAAAGGTGAACTTGTCAAGATTCTAGTCCTTCAAAACTCTAACAACAATGCCTGTAGGTGACTGAAAAGTTTGCAGGTGACCTGAGCCAATCAGATCACGAAGATGAAATCTCATATCAAGGGAAGAAAATCGAAGGCGCTTTTTCTCTAATGAAGATAGCATCATCTCCTTGAATTTCCTACGATTCAGGAAAGAGAGTAACTCCTTTCTTCCCTGAATAAACATAAAGGAAAGAACAATCAACAGACTTTATATGCGCAACAATGTGGTACACAGTACTGCTGGAAACATGATTAGTTCTATAATGTAAGACCTATTTTCTTTTTTATTACAAAAAAAAAGACAATTTAAATCCGAAGCCTCAAGATAGATTATTGCAGAAGTCAGCTTGCAAAAAAGTAAGAAGCCATTCATAGATATAAATTGAATAGCTACCCAGGCCCCGGGATCAGTTGTTGAAAGATACACCATCTCAAGAAATTTAAATTATCAGATTGGCATGAAAAATAATATGTTTGAAATTTAAGGATTTTTTACAGTAAATTTAAGAATATATTATCGGTCAAAGTTCATGAAAAACGTAGGACAATATTTGAAAGATGTACCATTCAGCATCATTATAGTTCCTATAGAAAGATATAATATATATACCCAAGTACAGGAGAGAATCAAGAGGAGATTAGCTCGGGGTGATGGGCTTCTTATCATAAAAGATATACAATGTCCAACATTTGGAAGAAAGGGAGCATGACAAAGTATAAAGATATAGGATTAGATAGTGAGAGACAGCAAGATTAAGGTCTGTTATGCACCCAAGACCTAACTAAGCGTCCTATATATGTTACACACTCCAGCGGTACTATTGCTAACTAACAATGCTTCTGTTAGGATTGTGTTATGTGGGAAGTTCGCTAAAGTAGTTAGGAGGGAATGCAGTAGATGTGACTGTAACAAAGGGGGGAGGGACGACAGAAAAAGGCATTGTAGAATTGTGTGAACATTACTTTGGGAGTGATTAAAGCCACTTGAAAGCTTAAAATATTGTGAGCAAGAAGTTATTTATCTCTCACCGTCATAATCTTCTATAATTCCATTTTCTTATTACAGAATCTAGTTAATTACAAGGTACAACCACTGAGGTTTCCAAGACTTGTCTTTCTAGTATGAGGTAAAATATTAGTGATAGCAAATGAGACTAAAAAATCAATTTAAAAGGAGTTCTAAGGAATAAGCCACTCAAAAGTAATGCTTCTTAACATCCAGTGAATCCTAAATCCATCATAAGACCCCATGACATCCTCCCCCATTATACTTCTATCAGTTCGTGATAATATCTATGTATCAAGCATGGAATTTCTCCCCTGATGTGCACATGACATCCTCTTTGACAGCTAGCTAAAAGTTATAGATAGATCAACACACCAATGAACTTTAAGCAGTTCAGCCAAAGCTCAGCTAGAACTAATTTTGCTAAAATAAATAATGAACATTTATAGCTCGTTTTACAAACAAGCTAAGATTATAATGTCATGGTACATGGCTCATATATGCCATAAGCAACTCAATAATGTAATTTATATCATATAAGAATGTCTCAATGTGTTCTCATCCAAGTTGTAGGCTCTACTAGTTAAATTAGTCGAAGCTTGCATTATTACAATAAAGATCTTATTAAATCGCACTCTGTATCTAGCAATAGTTTTCTCGAATTTGACTAGGCTAACCAAGTTCATGGTTCTCATTTATAATCATAAACAAGCTCAAATATGTTGGCTTGAGCTTGATTACCAAAAGCTTAAGCTTTGCGTTGACAACTCAATGTTTGAGAAACAAAAGGATCCTTGAAGATAATATTACATCCTCTACACAGATTTTCACCTTAAGATCTTCCTAATTTTCATCTCAAAATGCTCCAACAGTAAACAATAAGCTTTATGGGCCCGGCTAAGAGGATGTGCAAACAGACCACAAAGGGCCCCTCTCCCAGTTCGCGCCAAAAAATCTGAGATAGGAAAAAGACAATAAGGAAAAGGAAAAGGAAAAAAAAGATCCACAATCATTGTAGCTTCCCTCCATTCTAGGAATTGCGAAGTTTCGATGTTCCATCTCCCAAAAATTTGCTTCCCTAATCACTTTCCTCTAGTATGTCCATTAATCATCTCATTCCAAGCCTTGAATAAAAATTGAACATTAAAAAAAACCCTCACCTCCTCTCAGTCAGTCAAATTTGGCAACATCAATGCAATGTGTCATGGAACAATTAGTTCAATTGTACCCTCAATTAAACTATCCAATCTGTGTCACTGAAAAAGAAAAGAAACTCGAATAATGGGGATTGATACCAAAAATATCCCATTAGAAGACTCCAAGTGTTCATAGGGAGGAAATTTTTTTGATGACACAATTACTTTATAGTCATTTCTGGCTTCTTCAACAGAAGACAATAGCTTATCCTTGACAGTACAAAGTTTCGATCATTTAGCATACTAGTCAACTAAAAAGGCTTTTAGCTCTAGAATAACAAGATGCAGGGAGCACATAGGTACATACCTGAGAGATTCCCTTGAGTATTGAACCAATATTTGGAATAGCAAACCAGTAGATGTTTGGATCAATAAGTTGTCGAGTCTACAAACAAAACAAAACAAAGTAGTAAAAATTAAGATGAAAGTGAAACATAAACTGCAATTGCAACATTCAATAATAAAAATGATGAAAAAAACCGTACCCTAAGTTAGTTCCTTATCGTGTTATTCTTTCTACGTTTCATGATACGAACATACTACGATTGAACAGTTAATGATCAAAAGGATTCACTTTACTTACAAGAATGCCTGCATTGACCAAGAGAGAGATTTGTTCATCCTTCACTTTTCCTCCTGCTGATAATAAGGAACACTGCAATAAGACAAGCGCAAACTGTTTTCATGCGATAATTGACACACAAAAAAAATACGAAAATCCTGAGATAAATATAAAAAATTGAAATCAGTTGATATTTAAAAGATGTGTGGGATTCAGTCAAATAATTTCAAAGTGGAGACTGGAGATTATAACCCATTGACGACTGTACCAAATAAAAAAGAAATCTTCATGGAGAAAAAGAAGAAATATATCAAAATTTCGAAATCACGGGGAAAGAAGAAGTAATAATAATTACTCGAGTTGCTGACACTCAAACTTAAAACGTACAACTGGAAACAACAACTGAAAGAAGAAAGCCAACAAATAAACAAATATACAACACAGATCATAAAACTTACAAGCTCTTCATGTGCAACGCTTGGCTCTAACTTTGACATGATAACATGAGACTTGAACCAACCAAACACAGCAAAATCGCCTTCCTTCCTAGTCTCTATCTTCTTCGAAACAGTATCTATCTAAAAAAACTATCCGATGAGCAAACATTACAAGATCACAATATTTTAAGCACACTAATAGGATTAACATATAGTGCCTAAAGAAAGGAAAATTTCAGTAGAAACTTTTACAATATAGATAAAAAAAAAGGTCTCTACTTTCTTGCTTTCTAAATGACAACATCAATGACAAATCACAAAAATTAGAAGCACTTTATTGCAGAAGTAGATAATATAACCTGATGTATATAGTCTTCAAGAAACATCACTGCATGATCATCTTGCCCTGTAGTTAATTTGAAAACCCGCAAGACTTTATCCCTCTTCAACACCTTCAAAAAAGAGTAATTAAAACATCAATAGAAAAAGATAACTTGCTTTTAAACAATGACTTCATTTTAACTAGCACACATATTGACAAGAAAGACCAAATGCAACTCGATGTAAATGTGGTCCTACATCCAGCTCCAGACAAAACAAATCGTGTAGGAAGTACGTAAAACCACTAGTGTATCAAGATAGCAGTCAGATAATTATGGAACACTGTCCTCGCATTTTTTTTATATAGTAAAGGTGTATTATTATTAATAAGGCGCCAAATGGCACTTACAGTGACACTCTCCCCTTATACACATCAAGTTTAGATTACCATAAATTTTCAAATCCTAATCTAACAATGGCACACACCTTTTTAAAACTGTCCAAATTTTAAAAAATACTCCCTCCATTTTTTTCAGTTATTCCGCTTGTTCCATCTTGACTTTCGCCCTATTTCCCTTTTACCTTATTTTTTTCCTAATCTACAAAAAATAATGTTATTATATAAGATGTTTTGAATTTGTCTTAAAGTATGGTTTCATAATATCAACTTTTTATAATATTTACTAATTGGTAATTAGATAGTAGATACATAGGTGGTCACGAACTCACAATTGGGCATTGGCAAATGTGAAAGCCATGGTGGAATAGAAAAATAGAGGGAGAATACAAATTCTTATAACAAACCTTCAATCCTGAAAAAAACTCCAACCTCTAAGTTTAAATGACATCCGGCAAGAGATACCATAACATCTGAGACTACCAGCCACCTACCATACAGAAATGAAATGGCACACATGCTGCTTGCATAAATAATATTCCATAATGTAAGTAACAATGTACTGTCACTAAATTTTTACTCCACTTGTCCAATTTAAATTAGTTTGGTTCACAAATCACAAGAAGTCGTATTAGTTTACCCGGCTATAATATACCTCCCATAAGAAATATCAATAATCAGTAGGGGCTAGGTAAACAACTTCCTTCACGTCAGAAGTAGGTTTGTCAACTACATAACTTTCCAACTATTCAAGGAACCTGCTCTCAATCTCAGAGGCAAAGAGAACCAAAGGACCAATGTCAAGCAAAGAGCATATCAGCAGATAGGCCTACTCGAGTTATGTTGCATAAGTTCTTTCTTCACAAGGATGATGGATCAAAGTAATTATGTCGCCTCAGGTAGCAAATCACGGCCATCACCGAAATTCAGATTTACGACGCTGCCGCCAATAACATTGTATCAAATTATGGTATTCCCATTAAACTTCTTGCAACTCTAACAGCTGTCACAACAAACAAGTCCAAAATCCTCAGCACTCCACAAAAACCAGCACATAACAGCTATCTAACAATTAGCCTATATACCTCCATCATCATTTATCATTGTGCTATTTTTAGGTTTCCTTGCTCTGCCAATTAAAAAGGTAGTTCTTACATCCTATCATCCCTCACCATAGCTACTACTGCTATGGTACATGGGCAAGTCATCGCCTTTCATAAAGGCAAGTGATTCTCTTTAATGCTTAGAGTGTCAAACATCGCCCAGGCACTCATAGCAAGTTATCAGCTCAATTCAGGTGGATGGAAAAGCAAAGACTTGATATAGGTGAATGCGAGGAATAAGTGTCCCAAAACGGCCTAGAGCTGTGAATGAGCATAGTTAAGAATAAACAAGAATTAAAACAGAGCTATCTGCACATGCAGCTATATGAAACTTGTCGCCAAAGGAATCCCTTTCTCAGTCTTGCTCAAGGACTATTTCTAAAGATATTACTGATCTCTATATCGAGATTCGAGAATACACACAGTGACCCAAAGAAATTTCCACAACCACCAATATCTTCCTGATAAATTTCCCCACTCCTTCCTTTTATCCCAACAACACAGCTCATGAAGTTCATTTATTTCACATTTTGCTTATAAGCCTGATAATCAAAAAAAATTGAAACTAAAATTTCAAGGGACCCAACTAGCAGTTTCCATGGCTAGAATTAATTATAGAAATAAACAATCCTTTTCAATCAAAGAAAAACATCTTTGACAAAGTAATGCTTAACAAAGCTAACAAACACCCCCAGTCACAACAAATAAACAATTGATAAACAGAAACTAGCCGTCGAGTTTAATTACCACTCCTATGCTTACCATCTGTAAGGATCTATCTTAATTTTTAGTGTAGTGCTTCAGTTAAGAACGTCTTTGACCTGCCAATCCTGTCCACCAAAGTTTTGAAATGCCAGAAGGTCCAGAATGGTAACAGAAACAAGTGCCAAATGATCCTTTCTAAACCAACATTAATTATCTTTAAAAAAAATAAAAATAAAAAGCTCCTTCCTCGCAATAGAATACATGCCAAAACTCCAATGTCAATCTCTCTAGTACCTACATATCAAATCTCTCAATGATTAAACTTTCTTCTCCTACGACTCACGCCAATTAATCAAGATGTAAAAATTTGCAAGGACGTTTTACCTATAATCTAAGAATCTTTAGCATACAGCTTTGTCTGATTCAGTCTTCTGCAGTTTAATTATTGTTCTAAATTCTCTGACATATAGCTATTTCATATCTTTTAAGTGACTATTCAGGAACATACTTTCTAATGGTTTGGCAATTTAGTGATACAGTACCTACAAGCTTTGCAAATCCCTTCTCTACAAGTTTTATACAAGAATGTTAGCGTTGTTCTATATATCTGAACAAGGAAACAAAGTTGCTTTTGAATCTATTAGAAAGGTTGCATAAAGCACCACGTGTTTCAGAATCCATGAGAGACATTGATAATGACAGGTTAAGTAATAAGCTTAATATAATCAATGAGCCAGACCTCTAATTCACGGTCAACCTGAGTTCTATCCTTTATGCTGCTATATAGTTGTGAACGTAAGATGAAGGGTTTGACTGAAACCTGAAATATATGAAAACACAAGGTCAGCCACTAAGGAGAGAAAAGGATGATCTTAGAAATAAGATACTGCGCTAGCCTGAGAAGTATAAACCATTTTACTATGAAATGCATCCACTGTCCAATATTTTTTCCAATTTAAGGGATGAAGCATGCCAAACAGATCTACATATAATCCCCTCGACACAAATTCCATCAAGTCCTCTATAAAGAGATATAATACGCTCCAAGCAAAGATCGAGACGATATTGTAGAAAAGAGCTCATGCAATTTGCTTCCCTGGCTAAAAAATAAATATAAAGACGAAAGAATCACTTGAAAATCTTTCCTCTCAAATTTCAATAATAAACTGAAATTTTGCAACAATCCTACATATTTCACTACAAAAATTTCCAAGCTTTACATTAAAGAATGCAAAATCACTTCAAGATTACATAGTACGCATGCAGGTTCCATATTGTGAACGCCAACTAGAACCATATTATAGTTGATATTGATCCTATTTAGCACAAAAGGCATCAGCATTCTAAGCAATCAAAGAAACCATTCAGAAAGAAAAACTTTTATCATCTCTTAAACACATAATGCATTCAAATAGCAATTAACCTACCAAAACATTCAAATATGAAATATCCACATGAAAATTTTCTACAACTAACACAAACAACAATAGATTAAGCCAATTCAAATAAAAAACCATCAGCAGCATAAAAACAAAATAAGGAAAATCCGACTTGAAGTCATAGAATTAGAAAATTAGATGTCAAACCTTCTCAAGCTTTGGAAATTGAGCACATCATCATCCAAAGAGCAACTAACGTACAGCTAAAAGTAAGACTCTTCTCTAATTAGAAACATATTAGTTGATATTTATCCAATTTATCACAAAAGACATCAGCATTTTAAGCAATGAAACAAATCATTCAGAAAGAGAAACATTTATTATCTCTCAATCACATAACGCATTCAAATAGCAATTAACCTACCAAAACCTTCAAATATGAAATATCCACACAAAAAAACCTCTACAATTAACACAAACAACAATACATTAAGCCAATTCAAATGCAGAAAAATAAAAAATAAAAAAATCAATAAATTAGACGTCAAACCTTCTCAAGCTTTGGAAATTGAGCACGCATCATCCGAAGAGCAACTAACGTATCGCTAAAAGTAAGACTCTTCTCTGCAAAACATTGAAATTCCTCTCAGAAATCATAATTACAGAAAAATTAGGGTTTAAATTAACTCAAATGCAACAAAATCATGAAAAATTGAATTCAAAAAGAAAGATGAATATGAAATTGCGATTACAAAATTCGACAGTAAGTGAAAATAAGTGGAGATTCAGATGAAGTGAAATTGCCTAGAGAGAGAATTTCTTCGTCGTTAAATGAGTCGACATTGTCGATTTGCGAATTGAAATCGGAGTCTGCAACTCGTTTTCGCTTCTTGTCGGCGGAAGAAGAGCGCGAAGAAGATCCTTGTTTATCCGCCATTGTAGGAAGTATTTTGTTTTGCTCGTTCTCTCTTCGCTCGCTTTTCTTTCACCAAGATGTTTATGTTTTTCTTACTTTAAGATTTAAGAAAGGACGTACTTATATTATAGTTGGACTTGTAACCCTTTCTTTTAATTTAAAACTAGATACTAGATAGCGATCCAAACTCAATATTAACGTCCGATTTAGCACTAGTGTTTTAGGTAGCGGCTGAGTACGTAGTGGTTGAACAAATCAAAACGTTACTTAAGAAGATTGTAAGTGTTTGGTAAAGTAGTGGTTGTAGTAGCATATAGCGTTTGTAGAAGATTATGGATAGCGATTGTAGAACATTACTACGAATAACGTCTGAGATTTAGGGCATGTTTGGCAAAACTAGCGGTTAATTGTTGAAGTAGATTTAGTTGTCCGGGGTAGCTACTAGCTATTTACTAGTAGCTATTAGCGATAAGCGATTAAAGTAGTTGTTTAATTAAAAGGGTTTGGCAAAACTAGTTGTTAAAATTAGAAAAAAAAAACATTAAATGACAGTTATTCAAAATCAAATGAACTACAATAATTTTATATGTTCGTTCAATAAATTCAATATTTATTTTTTCAAATATCTTATATTAAAAGAAATATACGACTTTTTATCTAATCAAAGATATGTATAAATTCAAGATAATATTCAACCCTCGTCAAAAAATTTATATTACCTATTTTAACTAAAATGCTGGTGGAATGAGGAGTATAAAAAATTGTAAAATATTAATTATATCATATCTTTAAAATAAGTATTGAAATCACATCCATGCTATTGTAAATAAAAAATAAAAATTACCATAAAATAAAGTAATTAATAAACAGAAAAGAAAAAAAAAAGAAAAAACATTGATTAATAATTCACATTAATAATTCACATTGCAAGATTTGTTTGACGATCGTAGTTTTTATGAAGGAAATTTTTGTTTGATTCAACTTATGTATTTGTTTGATTCGATTGCTTATGTAGATGTCGTATGACTTTTTATTAATGAATTAATTGTACTATTAAAAAAATATATATATATAGGTAGCGATCTAACAATCATAATAATAATAATATTTTATTTTTTTGACGGGGAATAATAATAATAAAAAAAATAATAATAATAAAAAAAAAAAAATAAAAAAAATAATAATAATAATAATAATGAATGGGGATGATGACAAAGGAGTAACGAACTCAACAAGAAACACTCTGAAGTAGACACCTTACTTCTCCACACTCGAGTCTTCCGCTCCATTCTCCTTCTTCCTTTTTCCTTGCTCATTTCTCTATTATTTTTACATCATCATCTCCCTCACATTTTTCTTCTTTTTTTTTCTTCTTTTTACTTTTCACTTTCCTATGTAATCCCAATTTCTTCAAAAAAAAATCAAAGTTCAAATATTTTTTGGGTTCTCAAATCTAAACCAAGGTAATATGATTAATCTTCTTCATTAATAATCTTATTCAATCTCCCAATATCTCATCTTTCATTTTATTTTTTTTCATGACTTTAAAGTTCAAACTCTTGTTTAAGCTACTTATTGTTATGTTCAATTTACAATATAATGAGATTTTTGGGCTAACATTTCTTGAAATGATTATGTAAGAACATGTATGAAAAATTATTCACAAAGTTTATTGTATTTTTTGTTTTATTTTCCATATTCTAAAACCAATAAATTAGAAATATTGTAAATGTTTTTGTTAATTGATTTGTATAATACTAAAAGAGGGTGAATTTATGTTTTATTAGTTGAGGTTATAACGAGGTTTACAGTTTTTGGTGTCATCCTTTTTTCCTTATGTAATAATTTATATGTTCTTTTTCTATTGCAACAATTACCACTTCGGGTGATTTCACATCTATTATTATAACATTTTCAATTTTTGTAAAAAGTAATTGATGATATTGTCCGTATTTTATATTATTAAAATCATTATTAATTATACACTTTGCCTCATAAAATTACTTTTACATCATTAAGGTTTACTTTCTCTCTTTCTCTAATTAATTAGAAGACACCTTTATGCTAAACTATCAACTTTTTTCAATTCATTGAGTACCATGTCCAAACCTATTATTGCAATAGAAAAAGAACCTACTATTGAAATAGAAAAAGAATGGATGTGGTAGAAATAAAATATGATTTTCCCCATCTTTTAATTACGCACATTGTGCATCATGACACGTTTTGTAGACAGTAGACGCAACTTTAGCTACGTTTGTGATTCATATAATAGGATAAACTTTTGTTACCTAGGATTGTATTAAATTTGTCACAATATATATTTGTCATGCAGGAAAAATATATATTGATAATTAAGATAATAAGTGTTCAGTCAAAGTTTTGTAGTGTCAAATATGTTTTCTTTTGGTGTTGATAATCAGATAATGAGAAAGTTCTCAACTTCCATAGCTAAGGTCTTATGGTAATGTAAACTTCTTCTTTTTTCGTGTTAGTAATTGTTTCACTATATATTTTGTTTGTTATTATACTACAACATTT
Organism: Beta vulgaris subsp. vulgaris; assembly: GCF_026745355.1. Lineage (NCBI taxonomy): Eukaryota > Viridiplantae > Streptophyta > Magnoliopsida > Caryophyllales > Amaranthaceae > Beta > Beta vulgaris. Next base: position 66,477,479 of record NC_079206.1, on the reverse strand, counting down.
TTAAAGGTTTGGAAGTACAATCACAAATTTTTGAATTTTCATACTAATTTGCATCTTCTTGTTTATTAGTGATCCCTTATAAGATGTCAGTTTTGCATTTGAATGAATTCGATATAGAAAAAAGCTAAATGGAGAACACTAAGTAAATTTACCAAATTATCTGCTTACAAGTTCACTCGTGAAGTATATGATCTCTCCTTCTCTAGTAACTTCAATATTATGTAAATGAGTAAATCCATGTTTGTGGACAGTGGTGACTAGAGTTGGTTGGTCTTGTTGGTAGAATCCTACCTAGTACCTACTACCTACTACCCAGAGACTTTGGGGTCACAAGTTCGACTGGTACCAACTGAAGTTTCTAGGAGAGAGTGATCTCTTATCGTGCCCCGCCCTCAACTCTCAAAGGCATTAGGCATGGCCTCCAAGTTTGGGCTAAGCTAACCTACTCGACGTCCAGTTACATAGGGTCTTTCATCTTACCATTCCCAAAAAAAGGAAAACAAAAAATCATGTCAATTTTGTTGTTACTGTCATTGAACAATTATTCATCTACTTTAGAATTGAAGACTCCAAAGTACATACAACATAGATCCTTACCTATTAAGACTTAGGAGCTTTGGTGTGTTTCTAGACTTCTAATCTTGTAAAAATGTGATAGTTATTATAATTTTGTATTGAAATTTGTGTGTTGAAATTTTTGTATATAGCCCAAGTTGACAAGAAATTTGGCACCGAAATAATGCCTTCAGTGTGCTCTACAAAGTAAGATCAGTTTCTCTATTTGAGGAGTCAAACTTTAGCAAGCTGCAACTAAGAAACAAGAGGTGGAGCTGTCTTGAATCTCTTTAGAAACGATGAGGGGAAGGGTGGAAGGTGGGCAAAAGGGGAGGCTAGTCCCTATCATACTAGTTATAGTCATTGTTGGTCTGATATACCTCTATTCACGAAGTCATGGCAAGTCTGCGGTAGAGTTGGGCAGCAAATCACTAAAAAGGTTGGGAACTTCACTTAGTGGTGAAGAGGAAGCGGATTCTTCTTCGCTTATTGAGGAGGAAGAGAACAGTTTTGTGCTGAAGAGTATTCCTGTGAGTATTGTGTTTATGATCTCTATCATGAGTTATGAAAAAGGCTTTATATTTAACCTTTACGTACCTTCATGTAAAAAAGAATTTGATTCCTCTACTTGATTTTTCTAACTTCCAAAGGTTTGTGATGATCGACATTCCGAGCTTATTCCTTGCCTAGATAGGCATTTTATTTATCAAACAAGGTTGAAGCTCGATTTGACATTGATGGAGCACTATGAACGACATTGCCCTCCTCCTGAAAAACGTTACAATTGCTTAATTCCTCCACCACGAGGCTACAAGGTACTTGTTCCTAGAATAAGGTTTGGTATTGATAACTCTATGTAGTATAATATTTATGTAACTTTGTTTTTGTTGAAAACCACCCAGTAATGCAAAGTCTACCAGACTCCAACTAATACAGATTCGAGTTGGGAGAGGCCCGATAGGCGATAGGGGCAAAGCTCTCCATATAAGTGTTGTTATTCCAAGGGCTGTGACCTGAGATCTCTAGTGAAGCCAGGACAACCCCCCTACTAGCTGATCCAAATACATGTTGGTTCCATGTATACGTTTTGATTAGTCATTTAGTCTGAATGTCATGGATGCAGGTACCTATTAAATGGCCAAGAAGTAGAGATGAAGTATGGAAAGCTAACATCCCTCACACTCATCTTGCAACAGAGAAATCTGACCAGAATTGGATGGTTGTCAGAGGAGAAAAGATTGCATTCCCTGGAGGAGGAACCCACTTCCATTATGGTGCTGATAAGTACATCAGGGCAATGGCTAATGTGAGTATATACATATCCGTTCTCTCCACCTATTCGCATCCTTTGATCTTTTTATATGTTCCATGCATCATATGCAATGAAATTCCACAACTTCATAAATCAACTCGTTCATATTTCTCATTATAGATGCTTGAATTCCCGAATGATATTATAAACAACGAAGGAAAGTTACGGACAGTGTTAGATGTTGGCTGCGGGGTTGCAAGTTTTGGCGGGTACCTACTGAAGTATGATGTCATTACAATGTCATTAGCTCCAAATGATGTGCACGAGAACCAGATTCAATTTGCTTTGGAAAGAGGGCTTCCGGCTTTTCTTGGTGTCTTAGGAACAAAAAGACTTCCTTACCCCAGTAGATCTTTCGAGCTTGCACATTGCTCCCGTTGTAGAATTGACTGGCTTCAGAGAAATGGCATCCTGCTTCTCGAGTTGGATAGGGTGCTTAGACCAGGAGGGTATTTTGCTTACTCATCCCCTGAAGCTTATGCACAAGATGAAGAGGATCTTAGAATATGGAGAGAAATGAGTGCCTTTGTCGAGAAGATGTGCTGGAAAATAGCTGCTAAGAAGAACCAAACTGTTGTTTGGGTAAAGCCTCTAACAAATGATTGCTACATGGAAAGAAATCCTGGTACTCAGCCTCCTCTCTGCAGAACAGACGATGATCCAGACGTCACTTGGGGTGTTCCCATGGAAGCTTGCATTACACTTTACTCTGAACGTAAGTGACTCTTAACTAGATGTTTCTAACTTTTTGGCTGGGTTGCTATGTTGGGTTCAGGTTGGTCAATCTCATTTTCGAGTTCTAAGTACCTTATTGAAATATCTTTAGATGGATTTTCAAGTTAGTATTAATCAGGTTCTGGGTCGAGACAGTTTTTGACAGGTCTATCTTTTAACTCATATATATTGTAATACTCAATGGACAATAATCACTCTACAACACCACATTAGGCTAGTTTGTACATAAAGTGAAATTTTTTTTTCTGATTTTTAGTCTATAATTTGTTGAAATGAAACAATTCTTTCGTTCCTTTAACCCCCTGATTCTCAGAATTTTTGGATTTTCATGTCTGCAACAATAACTTATTACCACGTTTTGCTGCATTAGATGATCATAAAGCAAGTGGAAGTGAATTGGCTGCTTGGCCAAATCGAGTGAATGCTCCATCACCTCGTTTGGCTGACTTGGGATTGTCCCCTGAATTGTTTGAGAAGGACACGGTAATCTGTAATGAAATAAAGTTGATAATTTCTCCTCGATTTTTTGCTTGTGGTTTGAGTTTAATTGTAAACACAGTACCTCTCTGTTAGAGATATGAGACATAGGATTTTAATTAGTGTTATACTCATGTTTCGCCGCAATGATTTGTATATATGCAGGACATCTGGCGTAGAAGAGTTCAAGGTTACTGGAACTTGTTGGGTCCAAAAATCAGGCCTGATACATTGAGAAATGTAATGGACATGAAAGCAAACCTAGGTTCTTTTGCAGCTGCTCTTAAGGATAAACCTTTGTGGGTGATGAATGTAGTCGGCGAAGACGGGCCTAACACCCTAAAGATAGTTTTTGATCGAGGCTTGATAGGTGCATATCACAGTTGGTAAGCTAGACCCTCGTACATTACATTTACCTATTCAGACTAAGCAGCTAATGGCAATTCCTTGTAAACGATGGTCAGATTTCTTAAATGAGTTAAACAAAAAGCACTAGTTACAAGAACTAGGTGAAGACTTAAACAGAGAAATTAGTTACCAAAAATCCAAAGTGGCGCAGTTACAAAAACCAAACTCAAAATTTCAAAACAGAACAAAGTTAACTGGTGTGACCAAAAACTGTTTGGTGACAGAAGACCAGCTAGCAAAACATACTATGTGTAATTTCAGCCAGATATATAAACGACAAAAATAAAATACTATTGGGTGCTCCTAGATCAAGAAAATATTGACTCATATCGATGACATTAAACATTATTAGTAATTTTTGTTTAGCTTGAATATGTTCCTCATTTCTGGTTTACTATAACTTGAACAGGTGTGAATCTTTCTCAACTTATCCTCGAACTTATGATCTACTACACGCTTGGACCGTCATTTCCGATGTTGAAAAGAAAGGTTGTAGTATTGAGGATCTACTAATTGAGATGGACCGTATCGTCAGGCCCCAAGGTTTTATCATTGTCCGAGATAAGAGGTCCTTGGTCGAGTACATCATGAAGCATCTACCAGCATTGCACTGGGAGTCTGTTGGAACAGGTGGTTCTGTCCCAGACTCGGATGAAGAAGAGGCCATGACAGTCCTGGTTATCCAAAAAAAGCTTTGGCATACGACTGAGAGTGTTGGAGATTCAGATTAAATCCCACTGGTTAGATTGATCTCTTGAGTCAACTGAGATGTCAAGATATAACAGGAGCATATATTGTTCAGTTTTCCCAATTTGTTCAAAGTATGATTCATGTTGAACGATAAATATTAGTATTCTTTTGCCATATTTCTCCTATTGAAATCAGTAGGAAATAGGAATGGTAGAGTTGTTATTTTCTTCTTACTGAAAAACCATGAGCAGTAGAGAAACAATAGATTCATGATCCACACAAATGCACGATATGTCTACTAATAACAGCATCATAAAGCAGATTTAAACCCAATATTAGTAGTTTGAGGTTTCAGTAATGCAGGTTTTCTCACATGATTTAATCATGTACTCGTCCAAATATACTAGTTATTTATATACGTCCAAAGTCGAGACGGATATGCTCTCCTTGCTTCTAAGCATTCGTGACTGACGAAGTGCTTCTGCTGCCCTCTGTGCGACTCAGGAAGCTTCTTCCTCGAGTCTCAATTTTTCTTCATCCTTGGCATTCATGATTGCATCATGGTCTACAACATTCTGCAAGAGGAACAAATGAAGTTAGGAAGAGGATGCTATTATGAAACATATGGAAGCCAAACAGAAGCAGCGAGAGAGGCAACTGGCAAGGCACTGACAGAAACAGAAGATTTAAAATCATCATAATGCTCATTCCAAAAACAAAAAGAAGTTACCATCATAATACAGTTGTGAGTCACAGGTCAAATCAAGGTCAACTTTTTCGAAGATATGAGTATTACTCCCTTCGTCCGAAAAAAGTTGAAACACTGTATTTTTTCATAGTAACTAAGTATTATACATTAAATCAATTTAATTTTTCTGAAAACTCGAATAAGTTTTGTGAAATCAGATTGTTGCTGATTAATTTTAATGAACGACTGAACTCGAAAATAGATTGGGTCATAGAAGTAGACAGATTATGCCATAAAAATATGTTTTTATTTTTCTGTCATGTTGTAGACCCTTAAAGGTCGTTAATGCATATAAATTTCAATATGTCTTTAGTTTTTAGTCTTATACTCCCACTTGTATTTTCGTTTAATATACAATTTTGATATTTGTATATTGTAGAACTGCATAATGAATCGGAGTAATAAAATGATAAATTTAATTTTACCCCTATTGTTTTTTGTTCTGAATAAGTTTAGATTAGTTCATAATATTTTATTAAAAATAGTGCAAAACAAATCAATAAAAAAGAACAGACCTGAATAAGTTTAGATAATATTCAGTTAGATTTTTCAAATAGAGAGAAAGAGAAAGAGAGAAGAGAGTGAGAAAAAAAAATGGAGAAATGTCCCGCTAATGTTGCTCTGCATAAATTTCTCTCTCACTCTCTCTCTTTCTCTTTCTAACCTAATTTCTCATTAGTACTACTCCGGCGCTTGCTGCGGCGTCTCCTCCGGCGCTTGCTGCGGCGTCTCCTCCGGCGCTTGCTGCGGCGTCTCCTCCGATGTCTCCTCCGGCGTTTACTAGGTATTTTTTCTCTTTCTCTCTTTTATCTAAACCTTACCCTAACTTCTCTCTTCTATCTATTGTTCAGCCATGCTATAGTAGTGGTTGATACTCCTCCGCCGCCGCCTTCACCTCCTGCGTCTTCGGTGAGCAGATGGAACTATACCTTTCCACTCTCAGCCGGCGCTAAAGCAGAAATTTCATATCATTTACACCTATACTGTGAAGATCCGTACATGTGGGATAAGGAGTTGTGGGATTTATACTATACTTTGTTCTGAATAAGTTTAGATTAGTTCATAATATTTTATTAAAAATAGTGCAAAGCAAATTAATAAAAAAGAACAGACCCTTAATCCGTAATTTTTTTTAATAAAATTTTGATATTATCTAATATAAATTTTATTATTTTTTATCACTTTATTTCGGTCCAGGTTAAATTTTTCCGCCTTTGGTCCTTCTATAACGATGGTTGTAACTTTATTTATTAATAATTTAATTGTGCATATTTTCAATTTTTTTTTTTTGGTTTTTTGATTGACATATTAAATGATCAAGTACTTACATTCTTATTTTAACGTCTCTTTAAAAAAAATTGGACCAAAAAATTGTTTATTTTTCGGTATAGACCGAAAAATAAAACATTAAAAAAAACTTGAACTTAATCAGGGCCCTAATATGTAGGCTCGCCCTTGAGCCTCCAAAATCTCAGAAACGGGGATGGATTCATTGAATGATTAAACGGGGCTGGATTCATTGAATGATGAAGACAAAAGGGTGACAGAATAAAGAAATTGCATCTTATATACTTCATGGTGCACATAAGTTCTTGCATTTCTCATATAAGCTATAGTTATATCTCGTTCTTCCATAGTGATCAGATGCTCAAAACAGGACAAGAAATAGGGAGAGCATTTTATGAAGAGATCATATTGTGTCGGACTCGTCCGACACAATATTCTCGTCGGACGACTTCACTTGAGTTTCAGGTAGTCTTCATTTTTTTTCAGGTAGTCTTCATTTTTTTTCAGTTAGTCCATTATTTCTTTCAGTTGGCCCATTATTTCTTTCAGTTGGACTTTGTTTTGTTTCAGTTGGTCCATTCTTTCTTTCAGTTGGACTTTGTTTTGTTTCAGTTGGTCCATTCTTTGTTTCAGTTGGTCCATTATTTGTTTCAGTTGGTATACATATTACGAAACAAAGTCCAACTGAAACAAAACAAAGTCCAACTGAAACAAAAACAATAACCAACTGAAAGAAAAGAACTAACGGAAAAAATAAAAAAATCAACTGAAAGCTATTTAGAACTTACACGACTTTCTTATTTTTCCGGCGCCGGAATCCGGCGACAATTCCTCCTCTTGAGATAGTCTCTTGTAGAAATTGTCTTCTTCTAGCCGCCTTAGGAGAGAAAGATACCGCTTATTTCTGGGTTCTCAAAACTCTAAATAGCTTTCAAGAAAAGCTTGTGTTCTGTGGTACAAAGGTGGGGAAATCCTTTTTCTGTGGCGAATTTACATGTTCCTTTCTTGCTACTTTTTCATGGCATGACTTGAGGTGAGTGGAAAAGCGTAGACTTGTGGACTGTGGTGTTACGATGTCAATGTCTCATTACAGTATAAAATATTAAAGATGTCTTTCCAGTAAACCAAAGGAAAAATTTAGGATTGAAGAAGATGAAAAAGTGGGGATTTTTGGGTTTTAAATTTGTTTCAACAAATACAGAGTACGGGGATTAACCCGTCTGACAATATGTATTGGGCCAGACGGTCTGACCCAATACTTTCACTTTTATGAAATAATGCAGTTAAATCAAATGCAGGATAGAACTAATTTCTTCATCAACAACCAAACGCACTCCAAGCCTCCCCTTCCTTAATTTTTAATATTTTATCCTTTAACATTCCACACCACTTCACATTTCATATTTTCTAATATATTTTAATCAAATGCCTATAGATACCGGAACGCGAGGGAATCAATTCAAGATTCAGTTAGATTTTTCAAATAGAGAGAGAAAGAGAAAGAGTGAAGAGAGTGAGAAAAAAAATGGAGAAATCTCCCGCTAATGTTGCTCTGCATAAATTTCTCTCTCACTCTCTCTCTCTTTCTCTTTCTAACCTAATTTCTCATTAGTACTAATCCGACGCTTGCTGCGGCGTCTCCTCCGGCGCTTGCTGCGGCGTCTCTTCCGACGTCTACTCCGGTGTCTCCTCCGGCGTTTACTAGGTATTTTTCTCTTTCTCTCCTTTATCTAAACCTAACCCTAACTTCTCTCTTCTATCTATTGTTCAGCCATACTATAGTAGTGGTTGATACTCCTCCGCCGCCGCCTTCACCTCCTACGAGCAGATGGAACTATACCTTTCCACTCTCAGCCGGCGCTAAAGCAGAAATTTCATATTATTTCCACCTATACTGTGAAGATCCGTACATGTGGGATAAGAAGTTGTGGGATTTATACTATACTTATGTTTATCCTGAGAATGCTGAGGAGGATGCTGAGAGGTAGAGGATGCTGAAGAGGATGATGAGGAGGTGGAGAATGATGATGCTTGATGTATAGCCCTAGTTATAGGTTACGGAGGAAGGTGATGCTTTATAACACTTATACGTTACTCACGTACGTAAGTCTAAATAAAATGGAAATTTTTCAATGTTATTTCTCATCAGTTTAGTTTGTCTTCATAATAATACATATGTTGAAAATAATGTTGCTTACATATGATTTCAAATTTTATCTTCTGCAAATCAATAAAAAAAAAAGTAGTGAATTATATCAGTTGCTTTTTTTTTCCCCTTTTTTCCAATTGAGTTAAAATAAAAGTTCATCTTAGAAAATCTCCCTAAAGTCAGATTGGTTGAAAATTGCAACTATAAGCCGTTTATTCGAAAGTTGAAAAAATTGGTGAATTTCCCAAACGGTCTCCGACAATTGTATTTTCAAAATTTTGTCATGTAGAAAGCTTTTACTTTATGTATTCGATCTATTCAAATTGCTGATAGTCACATTATTTCAACCTCTTAGTATTCAAATTTTAATGTTTCGAGACAAACATTACTGTTAATTGTTAATTGTAACTAATGTGACCTTCAATTGATTATCATACATCTCTAATTTTGTCCTTTGACGTAGAGATCATCATAATTTTGCCAGATTGATCAACGGTGATATATCGTGGGCAGTGAGTATTTTAGTTTAAATATAGTGTAGAGATCATCATAATTTTGCCTATGATTGAGAATATACTTAAGACTGTGATTTATATGTGATCCACACAAATGCACAATCTGCCTACTAATCATTTTGTTGGCATGGTAACATCATCATTCAGCAGATTTGAACCCAATATTAGTAGTGTAATGTTAGGTTTTCTCACATTTGCTAATCAATGTACTCACTCATCCAAATATGCTAGTCATATACTATTTTAAGATATGCAGACGAATTAGTGAAGGTTTGTGATTTAGTTTTTCCAACAACCCTTACTAAATTTGAGCAAAGAAATAGTCCAACTATAAATCCTTAAATAGTAAGAGGTTGAAATAATGTGACTATCAGCAATTTGAATAAATCGAATACATAAAGTAAAAGCTTTCCAGATGACAAAATTTTGATACACGAGTAATTAAGTTCCTATCAAATCCATAATCACTGAAATCATGCTAATTTATACTACCGCTCAGTAAAGCAGAAAAGAGTTGAACCACAAAATCAATAGAAAATAAAACTCGCAATATTAGAAAAAACTCACTGTCAACAATACATCCTTAAAAAGTCTACATCTTAATGCACATCTGCAATTTAACACCACAAACGAGAAAAAAGCTAGAGCAAATTCCATTTCTATATTACACCAAATCAACTAGCACTACCTAATGCTCCCCGACACTAGTAAGTTTGGCACATACGGGGCAAGTTTTCCATTCTCAGTACTTCTGGGGTGGTTGTTGGGTGGGCAGCAGTCCGAATCGCTTCTTCAACAGGAATCTCTGCCTCGAATATTTGTCGTCAGGGGAGAAACGAGCTGCAGAGTCAGTAACCACAATAGTCAGAGACGCACCAAGAAATGTAGAAGATAGTCCTAGCTAAAGCATCCGGACAACTACAGATACTTCCTCTGTTTCTACATACTTACAAATAAATTACCCTCTTGGCATCTTCCACGTTCTAATCATGACTAATTTAGTAGGCTTTCTTTGTCTTCCTTAATTTAATTGTTGTTCTATTTGATTGAATCTATTTAGAGACAGGGGAAGTATAATGTAGTTTCACAAACATCAACTAAAAAAAAAAATCATAATCCACATTTTCACATTGATAAAGAGTTTATCTTTATGCTGTGTTGGTTGGCAGGAAAAACACTATAACCGAAAAATTAGTTTTTACCAATTCGGATTAAAAATATTTCACATGTCTCCCACATTTTCCTACATATTGTTCCTTAACTTCCTCTTTTTCTCCCACTTTCATTCCCTCCCTCCTTTTCCTTTCCTCTCCAAAACTTCCATCAAGGAACCAAGCAAAGGAAAAATGAAGATCAAAACCTAATTTTCATTAAAATATACTACCGATCTATACTAATATATTAAAAGGCGTGCGTAAACGAGGAACGGTGCCACGTGGCGCTCTCCCTAGGGAGTTTAAGTTCATGTAATCCATGTACAATAAAAAAAATTAGAAATTACATAGTATAAGCTTTGATCCCATGACCTCAAGTTCATGTACTAAAGTTTTAACCACTAGACCAAGTTTTATTTAGTGTTATCACTTATCATATCAAAGTACAATATTAAAAAATGAAAATTTTTCTTACCCGGGGCATAGCCCGGGCCTAATAACTAGTTGAAAACAAAAATCCGAGCTCAAAACTTTGAATCAAACACAACCTGGATTCTACGAGTTTTAGACCTACATACTACTGGACCAGCTGCTAAAACCAGTCATGTTAACATGTCGATCAATACGCAGTGAAATAATTACAACAGATTGAGCACCATAGAATCAAAACAACTATAATAAACATTGGATTCGATCACAGTTGAAAAAACCAACCAAATAATTAAGCAAAACAATCATATTACTCATCAAACTATACAAAATCTAGGATGTGGGAACTGGGAACACCAGTTTCAACAAAAAAATGATCAACTTCAAGTTTATGGTTCATCAATTAGGTCTTCTGAGAGTTGCCACCACAAATTTCTTCTAAAACATTGTTCATGTAATAAAGAACATATGTGGTCTTTCTACAAAGCAGCAATTTTACCTGGATGAGCTGATTGTGTTGCTTTGCCAAGAGGGGATTCCTTCTGCATTCATACATGAAGTAAAACAAAAGCTTCAATTAAAGATGCCCAAAACAAAAACAAAAACAAAACTTATACAAAAATAATCAGAAACATCAATATCATAAAACTCAATACAGAAAAAGGATGCCTGGTATGACCAAAGTAGCCCATTTTTATATTAGATCAAATTTCACATATAATCAGGCAAATTCACTTATTAGAGTATCAATATTAATTTCACAACCAACCCACAAAATTATATGCAAATTCACAGCCACTAAAATCTTCAAATTATAATAAATTAACTCAAAAACCCACATCATCTTTTTTTTTTTTTTTTGGGGGAAAAACACATCTTTTTTTTATCATACAAATTCGTGCACCCACAAAAAAAACAACACAATAAACAAAAAAAATCAAGTCATTAAAAAAATTGAGCAACAAAAAGAGAGAAAGGAGGTACCTTGGTAGTGTAGACTTTGTCACCATTGTCATTGATGTAAAATTGCAGATACATTTTTTTTTCTCTTTTTTACAACTATTTTCAACAAAAAAAATCCCACAAAAATATCAGTAATTAAGCATGTAAAAAACTTGAATATTAATCGTATGAAGTAGAAGAAATCAGCTACAAAAATAATTACAAGAAAAAAATTAAGGGCATAGAAGAAAGAACTCACCAAAAAAGTGTATGTCGAGTTTTGTTTTTCTGCAGTTCTACACAACAAAAACGAAGCCCTAAAAATGGTTGGTAAAGTTGGTATTTATATGAGTAGTGAAGATTTGTTTTCTACGCGGGCCTTTTCTTTACTTGGGCTCTTAATGATTCATGTGTAGCTCTAATTTGTGAATATTTGTTTCAATTCTTTTCCCAATTTTTGGGGGAGTATTGGATAAATTAATTTTTTTTAAGGTATGTCATTTGGTAATTCGAGTCTACTAGATTTCGACTAATTCGAATTTGAGTTGTTGTTGGATTTTGTATTTGTATTGTAGGATTTGAATTAGATACTTATGACTAAGTTAGAACAACTCCTTACCAACTGATTCAAGCACTTGTAGTTTAGAGGAATTTTATTCATGTAGTTTGAATTTCTCAATCTTAATACTGAACCTTTTTTTTTAAATTTTTTTTGAAGAGCTTCATATTGAACGATAAAGGACTTATTTTATAGTATTTGTGAAGTTAGGTTATTAATAATTGACCCATACAATTGTCGGAGAGAGTTTGGGCATTTCGCCGACTTTTTCAGCTTTCGAACAAATAGCTTATAGTTGCATTTTCCTATCAATGTTACTTACGGGATATTTTGTAAGATGAATTTTTATTTTCACTCAATGGAAAAGAGGGGAAAAAAGCAACTGATATAATTCACAACTTTTTTTTATTGATTTGCAAAAGATAAAATATGAAATCATATGCAGGCAATATTATTTTCAACATATGTATTATGAATGTTATAAGAAATTAACAGTGTGAAGTAATTGTCATTTTTCCCCCTAACACTAAAACATAAGAGTAGTTACAATCCTTTTGGTAAAAGTCATATACTTCCTCTGTTTTTTAACACCCGCGACATTAAGATGTGCACAAGAACCATAGAGAGGAGAGGGTTAGAGAGAGAGATATATATAAATAAATAAAAACCTGGATTAGAAGAGAAAAAGAGAGAATGTATTATCAAAAATATCAATGTTGCAAGTATTAAAAAACAAACCCCCTCCGAGAGAAAAAGATATAGGCAAGCATCTCACAAAAATCTTGCCAATATGCACTTCATGTCTCATCTTATCATAAAAAATTTAGTTTAATGACACAACACAACCTCCTGACTTCACTTTGCAAGCAAGATCATGCCTTTTTAGATGTCTCTTTAGTCTCTAGAGACATTTTGCAAGCAAGATCATGCCTTTTTGCTTCAAAATTAAGCTTACAGTTCCCCTTACACCCAATATGAAATAACAAGACATAATACTGAAATTTTCTTTTGAGATTTATCAGGAAATATTCTTATATACAATCTTATTTACAATGGATACATCCCTAAAACTTTGACTCAAAGAATACGCTCCTAGTCTATTCTAAACTTCCCTGCTTATAGCCAAAATCGTAAACGCAACAGGGTAGTTCTCTATTGATAGCTCGAACCAAAAAAATATTTTGAAGCTCAAAACTTGTGTCAATTGGAAAAAGATCAACAGCTGATGCAGCTCAAGAACGTGATGTCTGATATTCTGGCTTTAGAACCCAGACCGAACCATTTGGATGTTTCTCTAATAAAGCAATTTCTTTCAAAAGATTTTTGAACAAAGGCAAGTCTTTCGAAGGAATTCTATCTTTAAAATGCTCCACTATAATGGTAGAACTGGTGCTCCCACCTCTATTTTGAATAAATGTGCAGATATTCCTGATAATAACTTCAGGCTGCGCGCCACTGAGATTCCGAGATGGCCGAGAAGGCCCAGCATCATTGGAACTTGTCCTGTTAGAAGAGCTCGAAGACAAACCAAACTGATGTTCAAGCCCATCACCGACGGCGCTAGCCTGGTTCCCTCGAATTTTGGCCAGCAACTCAGCCGAAGATAATGCCTTCCCAGAAGCAGCTCCTGCTGAAAATCCATTTATACCATTTCTCGGTACCTCGTCTTCTGATCGGGACTTGGTTACCAACTGAGAGTTCACTGATGAGCCAAATTTTCGGGGAACAGATGAAGGTGCACCGGCAGCCCCCGACTTTCCTGTCCAAGTCGGGACGGATATGCTCTCTTTGCTTCTAAGCATTCGTGACTGACGAAGTGCTTCTGCCGCCCTCTGTGCGACTCGGGAAGCTTCCTCCTCAAGTCTCAGTTTTTCTTCATCATGGGCATTCATGATTGCATCATGGTCTACCGCACTCTGCAAGAGGAACAAATGAAGGAAGCGTATGCTATTATGAAACATATGAAAACAAACAGAAGCAGGGAGAGAGGCAACTGGCTAGGCACTGGCAGAAAAAGATGATCTAATATCATCATAATGCTCATTCCAAAAAAAAAAAAAAAAGTTTAACATCATAATAAAGTTGTGAGACACAGGCCAAATCAAGGTCAACTTTTTTGAAGATATGAGTACTACTCCCTTCGTCCGAAAAAAGATGAAACATTACCCCCATCAAGATTAAGCATACGACATGAGTTTAAAAAAGAACACTTATATTGAGAAATCTAGTTATAAACCATTAGTCTTATTACCATATAAGGAAAGGTGACAAATTTCCCAGGTACCCTATATATTTGTAAACATTAAATATTGAATGGAGAGGTAAAATTTGAAGAGATACACTTCACAGATTTGGACAAGAAACTTTAGTATAGCATCACGAAGCAGCAAAACACAGATTGATGGAAAAGACTTAGGAATGCTTCAATATTTCATAACATGTGTATCCCCAAAATTATAATATACTCTCTAATGCACAAATTTCGCAAGGCAATAAACACAGAATAAACAGGCTGTAACAGGTTTTTTAAAATCTTACATGTATTCCTTGTGCCTCGAAAAGGTTCTTCAAAAAGTTTGTTTCTTCATCCGCTTTTCCACCATCTTCATCACCTTCTTTCTCTTCGTTTCCAGAATTATCTTGTGGCAAACCACTTTCTCCATCCAATACTCTACCATTTGCATATCCAGCTCCTTCTCTAGAGCTATTACTTTTCCGCTCATCATCTTTTTCAGTGCCAATCAAATTCACTTGCTCTGACAACTGACCGAATATATTTGAAGTCTCAGTTGACCCAGCATGTTCTTCATCGGTTAGAGTGAAAAGATCCTTTAAATCTCTAGCTTTAAAGAACCTTCGCTGCTGCGGGTTCTTCAATATCTTATTAGTCAAAAAATGTTTGTAGATCTGCCTATGATAAACTTTCTCTTCTATAGTTCCACGTGTGATTAATCTGAAAACAGTTACATCCCGTGTCTGACCAATACGCCAAGCACGTTCCCTGGCCTGTTAACATAGTCAGATATCATGGTCAACGGTGTTGAAAACAAACGACTTCCAAAATGAATAAGCATAAGAAGTACTTAATACAATGACAAGAGCGAGAAAAATACAACAGTTTATTGGAAAATATATGAGAAAGATCCTTTAACTGGCAAGTGCAAAGAACACCTATATAATAAATTGTACTAACCTGCATATCTGTTGATGGGTTCCAATCTGGGTCAAATATTATCACCCTGTTTGCCCCAGTTAGATTTGTCCCTAAACCGCCAACTTTGGTTGTTAGTATGAAGATAAATACATCAGTTGAATTATTAAATTCATCTATCAAGGCCATCCTCTGTTTAACTGCTGTAAGACCATCCATTCTCCTGTAGCTATACTTGTTAGCAATCAGAAAATTTTCAAGGATATCAAGCATCTGCTGAGTTTGTGAGAAAAGAAGAACACGATGACCCTGCTCTTTCCATGTCTTGAGTATTTGAATAACCACTTTCATTTTCCCACTGCGTTCAGGATTACCATAGTCTGGATTATATTGAGAGTGCTCTCTCTCAAGGAGATCAGGATGGTTACATATCTTACGCATCACATCAATACCATACAGAGAATTTCTACTCCCATCAAAAATCTGCTCCACCTCAGAGCTAGCAAGGAAAGCTCTATAGATTGATCGTTGCTCAGGAGTTAGACTACAGAACAGGACATGCTCAGTCTTCTTCGGAAGCTGCGCATTCACATCAGCTTTCATACGACGCAGCAGGTAAGGCATAATTAGATCACGCAAGACAACGGCACACCTGATCCATGAGAAAACCAGGACTTATAATGTTATACATACAGCCAAAGGACAATTGATCATTAAAATTCTTTCATTTCTCAACTCTGAACATCAACTCTTTAAAAACCTAACCCATTTGATACATCGTAATTTGATAGTTCATATATTCCTACAATAGATAGTACCATGAGTAAAAGGTGAGACGCGAGGATATTAATGAGTGCTCCATTAAATTAAGTCAACTAGAGACAAAAACAATTGCAGTGCTTCAAATTTCAAAGAAATAAGTCACATAAACAGGCAACCAAACATACCTGTAAGCTGTGGAGACTTGCAATGGAGAAGCATTAGCATAACCCCCAACCTGTATGGGCACAGCAAACTCTGCCTCAAATACTGGCAGGACACCTAATTTTCCAGGGAAGACAAAATCAAACAAAGACCACAATTCAGACAACCTGTTCTGAATTGGTGCACCGGTCATTATGATACGGTGAACTGTCTGCAGCTGCTTGCACACAATAGTAACTTCTGCATTTGGGTTTCTGATACGGTGACCTTCATCAAGAACAGCATAACCCCATTCAATGTCCAGTAGCTTCTCCCCAAGAATACGAAGTTGTTCATACGTTGTGATAAGCAATCCAGACTCCAATCTCAACACCCGTTTTATCATGGAATCCCACTTCTTTGCGCTTCTTGAAGGAAGAACACTTTCCCGATCACTTTCAAATGACCCTTCACTTTCAGAATCACTCTCACCAGGTCCTGATTGCTTCTTTTTCCGCACACTGTCAACACCAGAATCATGAAGTATCTCAACATGAAAGCCAGGGTACCATTTGTGGGCTTCCCTCTTCCATTGCCTAAGCAGTGTGACAGGGCAGACAATAATGCTTGGTTTGTACATATTACTAAAATGCAATGATCCAAGAAATGCAAGGACCTGAATGGTCTTACCAAGACCCATCTCATCCCCAATGATCCCTCCAGCTCTTTGGCAATGCAGCTCCCACATCCATTGAACCCCGACTTTCTGATAATCAAAAAGGTTGTTAAATATGGTTTTAGGGATCTTTAATCCACCTTCAAGTGTTACAGAAAGAAGCTCTTCACCCTCGACATCCTGGGTTTCTGTCACTAAGTCATCGTGTAAATCTGCATTTAATGAAAAGAAATTATTTCGCAAAAGTTCTCAAAGCTTAAGAGCTACAAAATATCCTAACCAAGAAATCAAACCCGCATTGTTGGGTACAGAGTTAAAGAATGATCATTACATGTAAAGTTAAGAAATCAGTAATGTGTTTCCTCAGGGGAAAAAAAAAAAGGTCAGTAATGGATGAAGAGCAAAAGAGGTAACAAGAACATAGGTTGTGTGATAAAAGAAAATATCTAAAATTCGAAACAGTGAAGTATAGAGTGAAAACACAGATGAGTTCATGCTTTCAATCCAATCTCACGACAGCGTGCTTTGAATGTGAAGTAACTGAGCATAAATTTTGTTAACTATTGCTTTCCGATGAGTCGATATTAGTCTATTATTTAGATGATTAAGTCTCATTAAAATTAGTTTAGAGTATTTTTGGCTAATTTTGCATTCATTTGATTCTATTTATTTCCAAGTCACTTCAAGAGTTGTTTTCTTGTTTTTTAATGGTTTTTCAGGATAATGCGATATCCTCAATTTCTTGTGGGCTTTTGGAATCTTGATTTATTGGCTGGAGCAATGAAACACGACTGTGCTTCATGTAACAAGGTCGTATCAGAAAACGACACAAACGAGTTGACCTATAATCACATAAAATGCTGAAAAACTATGCTTCTGCCTTGAATAAAATAGGAAACACCGACGTGTTAACCTGCGACATAAAAAAAAAAACTCGCTGAAACTGAACTCTACGCCTCCTGGAACACGGCATGACACCAAATGACATGGTCGTATTGTTCTGACTTCTTTATTCCAGTAGCTACTGATTTGTGTCAACAGAAGTAACACCGGGAGGGGGGGGGGGATTAGAGCCACCACGAGGCCACCCAAGGTGGCTAGTTCAGTTCCAAAGATCAAAATGAAAAACTTGAAATTTAGATGTCATAGTAGCAAAGCTACCTGCAAAGACTAAAAGTGGGCAACAAAATCAAGATTAGATCGATGGAGGGACTGAATAACATACCTAATAGTTGAATCGAGTAGAAAATATCTGATGTTTGGTATAGCTTGTCTCTGGGGATTACCGGTTGTATAGTTATTAGGTTAGTTAGGATTTATTTTTGTTAGGTGCACAACACGCCTATCACTTTCTCTTTCAAAGTTTCAACAAAGGATTCTTTGTTTCTTGCCTAAAAAGAAGCACACAGAGGAGCCACATGCTCACAAGATGAGATAATTGCAATTATATGTCAAAATCATGCATGTATGTTCCATGAGACTCCAGCAAAGAAAATATTATGGAACATTTCAAGCTGCCAAAGGCTCAAAACACAAACTCAATGGTCTCTATATGCTAATTAAAATAAAGCAGAAATATTGCCAGTTTCACCGCGGAAATGTTGAAATTCTAGGATGAAAAAAAGACATTTGAAAAGAGGCTTGACAAAAGAGAAATACTCCAACAGAACCTGGAATTACAAAGAAAAATGAACAATATAAACCAGCGAAAGCACGAGAACTTAAAATCACAACAATTTAAAATGTCTAAAAAAAGAGATTTAGTCCAAAAACAAAGCAAAACTAAATAATACTTACATACCAGATTCCTCTGCAGCAATCTCCTCCTTAGCAATGCGTTTCCGCCATCTTCTACCAGGCAACGGCCTCCTCTTTTTCCTATTTGTGTCATTACTCTTCTCTCCATCACTGTCTAAACTTTTAGGAATCTTAAAGGGCCTTTTTAATCTGTTAAAAGTGTGAGATGGTGCATCAAGTCTTGGCAGATCTTTTGGTTCAAGCAGCCTAGTTGTTGGACGAGCTTGTGAAGCCTCTGAGAGCGACCGAGCCATTCTGGCAACACTTTCAGAAGCACGATCAACTATGACATTTTCATTTTCCTGCAGGCCTGATGGCTCTGGTTTCTGTATGCGGCGTTCAAAGCCTTTCAGTTTATGAAAAGGTGTCAAGATTCCTTTACGTACGAGTTCGTCCCTTTCCTGAGACGTAAGGGTATTTAGCAACCAGTAAACCATAGCTTTGCAAAAGTTAAAAGGTGAGTCACTAAGAACTAATTAAAACTAACATGAGACAATAGAGTGAGATCAACAGACGCAACTTCCAATACCCACACCCAGCCCAAAAGAACAATCATGTATGTTCTATTTCAATTTTTCAACTCACCGTTTCAACGAATCCTCCGGAAGCAGCATTTAGCACAGCATCGAATTCGTCATCCTCCTGGTATGAGACTGTCTTCTTCTGTTTTTTGGACTCTTTTTTCACATCCTTTACCTCTTTCAACTTCCGCTTTGATTTAACCTCTTCCCTTACCATATACTTCAACAACCTGTCCTCAAGCTCATCAGCTTTGCCGTCGTTACATATGTTGGAAAGCTCTTTACGGAATTCAGCCCTCGTCTTTTTCAGGCTTCTTAGTCGATCAGCAGCCAAAGCATGCTGAAGGGTAGAATCATTAGGCATAGCCTCCTCAATTCCCTGATCATCCTCATCCTTCCCACCATAGCTCTCATTGTCAAGCTCTTCCCTCGTTATCCCACTTTTTGATTGCTCAACAGCAGAGGTCACAGCATCTATCTCAACGTCTATGGCCTTTAACTTCTTCAACAATTCCACTTGGCTAGAAGACAGATGTTGGGTTTCCGTGACATCAGTACAAACTTCTTCTTCCGTTGTTCCCCTCCCAGCATGAGAACTGCTTTCAGCATTATTTCTAGCCTGCACATTAACATAAGAAAACCAAAGCTTTCCCCAAAATTAGCTGTTATAACAAATAACACATGTCTTCACTCCCACACTTCATCAATCCATGAGAATAGATCCCTAAATTCAAGGAAAAACTCCCAGAACATCACATACAATCTTAAGTATCTTCTCAATCATACACAAACTTATGATGATCTCTACACTACATTTAAACTTAAAATACTAACGCTACCCACGATATATCACCCTTGATCAATCATAGGCAAAATTATGATGATCTCTTCCGTCAAAAGACAAATTACAGCTGTATGATAATCAATTAAAGGTCACATTAATTACAATTAACATTTACCAGCAACATTTGCCTCAAAACATTAATTTTGTTTCAGTAATCGTCTTCTCCAAACCGTTGATTTCTTAGTGCAAAATTTCAATTAAACATTCACTAAACCTCACATCGTAGCATCAAAACACAGCTCCAATGAAGTAATTAAACCAAATTCAACATGAAAAAATGAGATTAATTAATAAAATGAGTAGCAAAATTCAGAAATCGTTACCTTCTCTAAGATATCTCTTTCGATGTCCTCAGGATTAGCAGAGGTGACCCCTAAACTGTTGAGAAAAAACGCGTCTTCTTCTTCCTCCATGATATTCAATTTAATTATAAAAATTCCAGTTTGAAATTCAAACAAATTTCAAGCCAATTTGGGGAAAAATTGAATCGACAAAAGTTATCGGGAGAGATGAACCCTAATTTTCTCTCTCTAACCGTGCGCGGGAGTATTTGAGGGTGCAACTAATTTTACCACTCCAAGAGTTGTAAAATTCGTTAACCAACTTCCCTAAAGTATTGTACTTCATTGCTAATTTCCCTAACGAGTAAGGAATAAGGATGTGTATCGTTTGGTTACCGCCCATCTTTTATGTACTAGTTTTATATGCACGGGCGAAGATATGTAGAAAATTAATTTTTTTTTAGGGGATGTAGAAAATTAAATTAATTGTAAATTATATCTAATAAATTAGGAATATTTGAATTGTTGATGGTTTTCCTTTTAGTCTTTTTTATTTTTTAAATTAATTGGGTAATTTTTTTTAATTTTTAATTTTTTAATTAAAGTAAGTAGTTAGAATAAAGATATAATGAGGGTAAAATGGAGTTTCTAATATTTTGGTGTCCTACCCCTCTTCCCATATAGAATAGAGATATAGGGAGTAAACATGTATTTATAGTTCGCTAAAGTTGATCCGAGCATAATGACACGAATCGGATACGATAAATCGAGTTAGTTTTGAGGTTTTATGACTTGCTTATCTAAGCAAGTTGGCATGAGTTTAAGATAATAAGGGACAGTCTAGTGGTTAGAGATTCCCTCTTAGTTTTAAAAGGTTTTGGGATCGATTCTCGCCTATTGGAGTTAGAGGAGGGAGATGAAACGAAGGTTTTTATTTAGAGGTAAATGAAAAGTTTGTCAATGTTTGTTAAGCGATAGGAATAAATTGGAGGAATATGTTACCAATTACCATAATGTAAAGGAAACAATTATCAACTTTATGTAACCAGATAATAGATATCGAACTTCAATTGAATTTTGTATAACCGTTGCCTTTTGCAAAAACAAAACACACGTAATGACGCTAAATTATAATAACCTAATAGGTATTGGACAACTTCTCCAATACCTAAACTTATAAATAGTAATATCAAACTATTAAAACATCTTAATAATCTATCACTAGAAAAAAATTTGAATTTTCATTTCAAAAACTACTAAATGTAACCTTAGTGTTATCTTTTAGTATTAAACTCACTTCAAAAGTTTTTTTATTTTGTTGCAAACTTGATTCCAAAACTAATATGTATAATTATTAATGTTAACATATGATTTTGTCATAATCTCAACCCAATTAATACCACTTTGGAAATTAATGATTCCTTACCTTGAATATTATCAATTTCAAAACACTATTTATTCCATATGTCCATCTACTTATCAAATAATGTACATCCAATAATTGTGTATGACTCAAAAAATATAGGAGTATGAAAATTCAAGTACTTGAAGGCTATATTAAAAATTATGTAATGTCTCCTAAAAAAACCGTAAAACATATATTTTAGGAAAAATTGATAAGAATAATCCCACCTTTACCCGGTCTTCCACCACTGGTACCACCTTCAATTAATCCAGCAATAATCCCACCTTTTACCCCTATATTCTCTCATTGGTACAGGTGACCTGTGACTTGTTTGACCGGCATAAATTACTGTTGACTTTTTTTTTTAAAAAAAAATCAAGTTAAAAAAAAGCCCTCCCCCCTCCTTAAACTAACCCCTGCTCCCCACACCCTTCCCCTGCTGTCACCTACATCATGTTCTATCAGCACCACCACCCTCTGCTTGTCCTCCAAAAATCGGTTTAGTACCCAAATTGAATTCATTCCACCCAAAAATCCATTCCGGACCACCCAGATCTGTTCGTTTTCAATTAATTTCCGAAATGTTGGTGGTTTGTTACGATGGATATGATGGTTATGAGTTTTCGAACGGTGGGTTTCGAAAGGAGATATTGATGGGGGTCGTTGGTTGTCGAATGGTGGGTTTTCAAAGGAGATAATGATAGTGGGTGTTGGTTGTTGCAATAGAGATGGTGGTTGTGGGTTGTTTCAATGGAGAATGGTGGTGGTTACGAAGGTGGAAGTGGTGGTGATTTTGGTGGTGTTGTGTGCTGGGGTTTGCATACGTTGGTTGCGGTGCTTGTGGGTTCGGGTTGGGCGATGGTGGTGACGGCGGTTGGTGGTGGCAGTAATTAGTGGTGTTGCTTTAATTAGGAACCATGAAGGGGGTAATGGTGGGGGTGACAACAGGGGGTGGGCGTGGGGATGGGGTGGGGGAGGGATGGTTTTAGGGGAGAAGGTGATGTTTTCGGGGGTGGGGGAGGGGTGTCAGAGGTGTGGCAGCGGTGGGGAAGGGGAGGTGGCAGCAGTGGGGGAAGGGGAGGTGGCAGCAATGGGGGAAGGGGAGGTGGCAGTAGTGGGGGAAGGGGAGGGGGATTTTATTTTTAAAGTAATTTTTTAATATATAAATTTGAATTAAGATTTTAATTAAAAATTTAAGGTTAAATTATATTTAATTAGTTGTTAATAACGTAATTAGGGAAGATTACCTATAATTGTAGGTCACCAACAGATGATGGCCCAATGAGAGAATATGGGGGTAAAAGGTGGGATTATTGCTGGATTAATTGTAGGTGGTACCAGTGATGGAAGACCGGGCAAAGGTGGGATTATTCTTATCAATTTTTCCTATATTTTAACTAGTCAAATTAGGTTCTAATCAAATTAGGTAAGCGAAAAAACGCACTATTTATAGAATTTCTGGAAAAAAAAATTGGTGGTTCATTTAACTCATGTCGCGTAATTTTGAACTGAAGTGGCTATAAGGTACAGTTTCTTACCAATGCAATGCAAATTTTCTTTATTTATCAAATTAAAATTGAGTCCTACATCTTTAAGCATATTAATTTTTTAGCATTGCACCATGTTAATAGAACACATACAATGATGAACTTCCAAAGAAACCCAAGAATAGCACTATTGATTCCTAGTGTATTCTGCAAAACTTAGACAAATAAGTTTCATGAAAGATAACTTCATATTAGTTAGAAAGATAGGTTTTGATAAGTTCATGTTAGTTCCATTTGAGCAAATAAAAGGGAAAGTAAACGCACCATAAAAGGAAACTTGAAAACACAACCAATATTCCTACAACTAGCTAATATTTTAACTGGTGCCATTAGACATACAAAATAGCCATGTGGAAAGAGTGCTTCACATGTATCAGTGCCATATAATAGCCATTGAGATGAACGAGGATCACTGTTGTTTATAAACATATATATTGATGTATTATTGCAAAGAACTTGGTAAAAATTCAATAACTCAAGAAACAACCTCCCGGTTGTAAGTCTCTCCCTCTCGCGCGCGCGCACATGTGTCGGCGCGCTGCTCTCTCGTCTTGTAAACAACAATCTAATAGTACAAATGTAGGACACTAATGGGGTACAATCAAAATGCAGCCCATCCTGCAGCACTGCTGTTGGTTGTCCCAGATCCGGCTTTAGAAGGGAGATTTCTCTGCAGATTGCATCATGTAAAAGGGAGAATAAGCACAATGAAGCAGCAACATGTTCTTTCCAATACGGTAAACAAGTATGATTCGGTCATACAAGGTAAGAAAAGATATGGGAACCGAAAAAGATCAGCATACTTTCTCATAAGATGTAACTATCAAGGGTTAAAATTATATAGAACAAAAAGTTTTCATGCAACCTTAGGAAACACATCCATGGAGTCAAAAGATGGCCTAACCTAAGAAAAGAATGACTACCAGTAAGGAGGGGATTTGCCCCTCTTTTGCACCAAAAAAAAAAAACACTCTTAACACCAAATTTTCTACAATGGCAACCTGGCAATAAGATCAAGGTCCTCTTTTGGTGTACAAAATCGAAAGAAATTGATGTTTCATTGTTTGCATTAAAACCTTCAGCAATAACAAATTGCGTTCAAGGAAAAATTTCCATTTAGTACCATTACATGTGACATAATAGTTAATACTATAGAAAAGACCATGTGTTATCAATACTTCCAAAAATGTACCATGAATTTCGGAAATTAGGTTCACTTAGATACCATCAACATCTGAAGGAGCTATCAACAAAAATAACCTAAAGTATCAAGATATCTTATCAACTAAGCAAAGCTTGGTCTAGTTGTGAGCTTGCATCTCACAACCGATTTAATCAAATGCCCCTAGAGGCACCTCTCCTTACCAAATAGCAACCCACCCACCCCCACCCAACCGGAAAAAAAATGTCTTATTAACTCTTATCTATGTCATTGTAACTCAGTGAAAATTTTCCTCTTATTAGCAATACTAAATGTGAGTTTCTCCGTCACCCAAATAAGAAAAAGTAGAATAACATCAAACAGAGAGGTAGTACTAACAAAACAAGGTAACTATATCTAAAATATGGCATATATCATGGTACCTAAATGAAAAAATTTCCTTCTACAATAGTGTCGAATGTGTGCTACCACCACAAAAGGAATTAATCAGTAGGTAGATGCTTTCAGCAGAGGACAATATCAAGCAGAGAGGTATTATATCTGGTTTTAGTATGAAAGTAAAACACTACAACATGTACTTTAAACAAGTTTTTGTGAAGCAAGTGTAATTATTTAAAAGGCAAAGTCCAATACACTTTGGCTCAACATGAGAGATATACCTCAAGTTGTGAAAAGTCAGACAAAGGATCGACAGCATGTCTTGCACTTTCCTTTGAGCCTTTAAGAGTGGTAATCGTCCTAGTAGCAGCAGGATCATTTGGTGGCGGTGGGAGTGGTGAACGAATCTTCCCAGACCCACTTGGAGGTGGAGCAAGGCTCAAGGGTTTTGGACTGCCAGCGCCTGAAAGCCCTGCAGGCTTCCCAGAAGAGAGCATACCTGTCCCACTTGCTATTTTGTGCTTCACATTTATCCGGATGGTTTCACCTTCCTGCAATAATGTTCACTCAGGACAAAAAAAGACTTTGGGGCTTTGTTGCAAAGCAAACTTATTTTTAAGTTACTGTTACATAGCAAACACCCACCAGCATCATTAACTGCGAATTTCAAACTTATTACTAATCATTGTGCCAGACACCCAGGTTCCTAGGTACAAGTTGTCTTTGTAAACTAATAGGTTTTAAAGGACCAGCTTGCCAAACTAAGAAAGCAAAGCATAATGGTCGAAAGATGTATGCAAGATTGCACCAAATATTGCTGTTTAACAGAGGTAACAGAGTCTTTGAATGAAGAAGAGGAAAGAAGTTTGAAGTTCTACAGACTTTGATTTATAATTATAACCTCCTTAAATTGTAGTAAAACTACATATAACCTGATCTGGTTCCACTGACCATTATGTCATGCCACTTTGTTGATTTAGTGATGAGGTTCTCAAGCTAGAAGCTACTATTCACTCTCATATAGTAAGTAATCAATTCACAAGTCATCTATTTGGATGCACAATCAGTTAAGTAACAACGCATAGTTACATGCATGCATACACAACATGACCAGCAAGTGAGAAGCGGACTGACAAACACATCCTGAGCTAATTTATCATTTCATCCCTGAGACAAGCGCAAGTTTCAATACATAATCCTCCAGCAAATCACCAGATAACCACCCTTCATATAGTTCAGTTTTATCAGAGAATATCCACTCTACACACTATTAAGACTAAACTTTATCCTAGCTAATTAGTAAACCACCGAACATGAAAATGAGGCCACCAAGTTAGTGAGCTATCCAATTAGCCCTAATCTTAGCTTCAATGATGAATATTCCTCTTGCCTCAAACTATTCCTATGCTTTACAAATTGCAAACCAAGAATTGCTAGCCTAGCACAATCTACCACATTCAGATCATTGTTAAAATACCGCCTAAGAGCAGCAGGAAGAGATCTCTAACAGCCTACATTCACTGAATCACAATTGTAATTAACCTGCTCGGCTACTGCCTAAAATTCACAGGAGTTTCATCTCAAAATGCCAATTGCACAATACATATATATATGACTAAGCATACTTCAGATTCGACTTTAATAAAATAAAACAATAAAACGTTTCTCAGGCCTTTCTTTTATATCTCTATTTTTACATTAAACATTGTCCTTTTTACATAATCAGAAGTCGAGCTTTAATATTGCTTCCCATCTCCGTGTCCCCAATACTCAATATTTATAATTGCATCTTAAGACTCCATAAAACTTCATCAGAATTCAGATCTCCAATAGAGTCAAGTCTCAACTAAAAAGTTGTCCTAACGCCTACCACTAGTAGCCTTACTTGAGACTTTCCTTCACAAAGTACCAATTTACCTTATACATCCAAATCTGCTAGTTGCTAACTGAATGTCATACATAAACGACCAGACCTCCCCTCCTTTCCCAAACCAGTTGAGCCATGAGCATCCTCAGGCAATCAGACCTCACTCTCACTTTCCGAATTTCCAAGTGTGTATCAACACATCATACATTATCCATTAGAAGCCAATCAAAAACCTAATAGATCAAGTCACTTTCCGAATTTCCAAGCGTGCATCAGACTATCAGTACATCATACATTTTCCATTAGAAGCCAATCAAAAACCTAACAGATCAAAGTCACTTTCCGAATTTCCAAGTGTGTATCAGTTAATTCCATTAGAAGCCAATCAAAAACCTAATAGATCAAAGTCACTTTCCGAATCTCCAAGCTATCTACACATCATACGTTTTCCATTAGAAGCCAATCAAAAACCTAATAGATCAAAATGAAGATCAGATCTTTGCTCGAGTGCACTCGTAAGCAGCTCAATTTACTATCACCTCATGATTTCTACTTCAAAGATACTTCTTCACGTTATGATTTTATTAAAAAGAATGTGATCAAGCTAACATCATAGCTTCCAGTAGATTCATTTCCCTAAACAATGCTCAAAAGCTTGCCACATAAACGAATTACAGATTTACGGAATCAAGACAAACAAAGCCAATCAAAAACCTAATAGATCAAAGTGAAGGTCAGATCTTTCCTCGATTGCACTCGTAAACAACAGAATTTACTATCACCTCATGATTTCTACTTCAAAAATACTCCTTCACGTTATGATTCTATTAAAAAGAATGTGATCAAGCTAACATCATAGCATCCAGTAGATTCATCTCCCTAAACAATGCTCAAAAGCTTGCCACACAAACGAATTACAGATTTGCAGAGCACAAACAATAACGTATCAATAAATACTAAGCTCAAACTTTTGCAAAATGAAATAATGATATAAAATACCTTTAATCTATGATTAACAGCAGGATGAATATCAATAGAATTCTCATCACCTTCACTAGCAGAAGCAGCAACCTCCTTCTCACTCTCTCTCTTAACATGCTTCTCATGATCAGACAACGCAACATTGAAATCAAAAGCTTCATTTCTCTCGGCAAACCCTAACCCTATGAAAGCATGTTTACCTGTTCCATCTTCGATCTTAAGCAAGAAATAACGACTAGAATCGAGCGCAGGTTCAACAGATTGATCGCGAAGTCCAGGATAAACGAAACAAGCAGCGAAAAGATCGCCAGAAATGGGATCTTCGAGGCGAATTTCAGCGCGAGATTTGCAGGAAACGACGCGAAGACGACCAGACCAGATCCTATCGGATTGAAGCCATTCACCGCATTTGAAACCTCCGGAGGTTGAGCGAGGGGGGATCTTGTAGACGGCGACTTCGCGGACAACGAGGAGAGTGTGTTCGAAGGAGTCGTCGTCGAAATCGTCGAAAGATGAGGAAGTGGAGGAAGAAGAAGGAGAAGACGCCATTGATGAGTGAGGTGAGAGAATAATGGAGGTTTTTTGAGTTTTCAGTGTGTAAGTCTGTAAGAAAATGGTGGAGGGAGAGTGGTGTGTGGGAAGAGAGAGAGATGAAATGGAGGTTGGTGTGAGTGTGGAGAAAACGTGGGTTGTAAGCGAGTTATTGTTGTTTGTTGTTATTAAAATTTGGTCAAAATGTCAGGTGATGGATTGGATTTCGCATCTAAATTAGGGAGTACTCCACACTACCAATCTACTACTAGTAGGAGTGGGAGGAACTCACAAGTCTCACAGCTGATCGTGGTCGCAAAATTACTTAAAATCGTTCTGCGTTTATTTTTAATAGACAATTTTACTCTTTTCTCTTTCGCACCACCCATCACCTACTATCACCTGCCATCACCTACCTCTCCCGTCACCACCCGCCACCTCCTCCACCACCCACCTTGTAAAAAATCAAAAAAAATTTAGGGACCATGGGGGCTAACATTCCACCCATGGTCCGCCAAAAAAAAATTGGTTTTATGCCCGATTGCCACCACGACAGAGTACCGGCGCAGGTTGAGTTCCGGCAACATCCATCAAGCTTGCAGGGTCCATCTCTGGGCGTTAGCATCAAGCGAGAGGAGAGAAATAGGGGGTTGGGTTTGTGGGGGACTGTTCGTGTGGCTTGCAGGGGGTGGGGGATGCTAGTGGGTTTGGGGTGGCTGTGTTAGATACATGGTGGTGGCAGGAGGTGGATGGTGGTGGAGTGAGGAGAGAGAAATAGTGTGTTGGAGTTATAAATGTAATTTCAACGTTTTTTAGAGGATTTCAAAGTAATTTTGAGACGATGAATAAAAGTTCAACGCGCGAATCATGCCCATCCGATTAGAGAATTGGGTGAGTTTGCATAGTTGTGTTCAAAAAAATTGAAAACTTATACGGGACAAAGCCATCCATTACTATTAATGGACGGTAGCAACAATAAAATATACCTAGACAAGTCAGACTTGTTCGTTAAATTTTTAGAGCATGTCTATTGAATAATGATCCAAAATTTTGGATCATCAATAATTTCATACTACTCTCTCTTCCTTCTCATTCATTGATCTACTATCACTTTTTATGACTTCTTCAGTGCTAATGGATGATCTACCACCACCCATCAGGGCTCGATGTAGCTTTAGGGCCTTATACAAAAACAATATAACGTAAAACATAAAGTCTAAGTGACAAAATAACTAAAGTACTTCCTTGTTTCTTTTTAAGTGCAATACTGTGACATTTTCTACTATTTGCATACTACACTTTGACTGTTTTCATTTACTAATATAAAATCTATATCTATACTAATATATTACAAGGTGTTCCTCAACAAATAATTGTGCCATATGGCGCTATCGCTTAAGGTATTGACTTAATATACTCCACATACAATTAAAAAAAATAAAAAATGCATGATATGAGATTTGATCGCATGACCTCAAGCTTGCATACTAAAATTTTTAACCACTAATCAAGTAATGTTTGTTGTTATTATTTCAAATTGAAATACTGTTAAATGAAAATTATGATTACCCGGAGCAAAGCATGTACCTACAAACTAGTGATGCTTAGAATATTGGAAATTTTGTTAATAATTACTCCCTCTATTTTATTTATCCTTCTCATTTTCATGTGTGCGTCTCCCAATGTACATCTCATAACTTAAATATCATTCACTATATATCAGTAAAAATTATAACGATTGAATATTAATAAAATACTAACTGAGACAAAATAAACAAGACCCCATGACTATATTTTTTCTTATAAATTGAAAAAATTTGGAGAGATTATCTCTAAGTATGAATAATGTCAAGATTCCAAGTAAGAAAAAAAAAAAGGAGTACCACACTTTGAGCACTTTTTTGAAACAAATACCTACTTCTGAAGTTTTATATAAATTCCAACTTTCTGCCATTTCTTTTGGAATCATTACCTAAATTTCGAAAAACCGTTAGTTTTGCTCCGTTAGTGGCATATGAAATTACCTTTTTACCTTCCACCACCATCACCATCAAGACATCACGAAACTGACTATTCTTGCGATCCCTTCTTTCTCCTAACCATCATTACGAGATGGTGATGGTTTCGTAGGTGGTTAATATTGTGGTGTGGGTCATTTTTTGGCTGATGGAGGTGGTGATGGTTTCGTAGTTGGTTAGGGAGGTGGGGTGGGATGGATTTTGAGTGTGTGGAGGTGGTGGTGACTTTGTTGTTGCTTGTGGTTGTGGGTGGTTGATTTTTGGGTGGGTGGGGATGGTGGTGGCGGCAACGGTGGCAAGCATGATTGTTGCATGTGCTAGGGATGGTGGTGGTGGATCTTAATTTCAGGTGCCACCAACCGAGCAAAACTATGTTTTTTTTGCAAGATTCCGTTAAGTCGTAGTTCCAAATAATTTGGTCAACCTTGGTATTTATATATAATTTCAGATAACTTAGATATTTATTTAAAAAAAGTGCCCAAAAATAGATTTATTGACAAATTTTCGTAAAATATTATTGAATTTGTTTTAATAAATATTTTCATAAAATTGGCTTTATGTAATATTTACTAATTCATAAGTTAATATATCAAAAGTTAATAAAGTTATGAATTGACAAACATAAAAGTTAATTTGTTGAACCATATTTAATTAGAAAACAAATAAAGTGTATGACAACGAAAAACATATCATTTAAATTTTCGTTAAAACTAGTTTTGCGTCTTGTACAATCATGTTGTTGATCATGTCAAATGAATTAAAAAAAAAAGAGAAGAATATAAATGGACACATTAAAAAATGACTTTTAGATAATAAAAAATTGGAGGGTGGATTAGTTATCCACTTTTACCAATGGCATACACCTTTTCTTTTAATTACTAAATTTACATTTTTTTATTATTATTCTCACTTAGAATCTTGACACTATACATATTTAGAGAGAATCTTTTTTTCCAATGTATAAGAAAAAAATATAGTCATGTTGGATCTTGTTTGATTCGTCTCAATTTGTACATTATTAATATTCAATCGTTATAATTTTTACCAATATATAATGAAAGATATTTAAGTTCAAAGATGTGTATTGGGAGATCTGCACAAGAAAGTGAGAACGATAAAAAAAACAGAGGGAGTATCTCATTATTTTCTCCAATAGTTCCACTCATATATTATCGTCCATTTCAAAATCAAGGTTGACCTAATTAGTTGAATATGTTCCTTCTGGCCTTGTGATAAGGGTTAATTTGATTATTCCCCTTCTTCCAGAATCTTCATCTAACCAAAAAAAAAAAAGTTTATTATTACTAATAATAATTTTGCTGTAATACAAACATGAAAGAGAGTAAACTTAAAAGAGCGAAGTTGGAATGAAGAATCGAACTCATAACATCTACTTGACTTGAATTCTAAAAGAATTAACTTTAACTTAAATTTTATAAAACTAAAGTAAAAAGACCTGAAAAGTTTGTATAGACTCTACTCTCATAGTATTTTGATCTAACTTTTACAAGTCAGTATCAGATAAAAATAGGCCTGACATTGGGTCAGGTTCGCGTTTGGATCAATAATAAATGAGTCAAAAAACCTCAACCTAAACGTAAACCATTTAATAAACATATTGACAAATTCAACCCTGACCGGACATATTTAATAACCGATTTATCCGTATAACCACTTAATCATAATTATTATTATATTAAAAAATAAGTATTTTCTTAAAAAGCTAAATGATTAAGTTCATTATTCAAAGTATGCATGTTCAGAGTTTTATAGAATAATTATGACCTACGTTCACGAGATTTTACTTTTTCTAACCAAATTTCAGATTTTTCAATATATTTTTTAATTTTTTTTTTCTATATGTTAAGTTAATAAGGTCAAAACATGTTTTTTGGTCGAAAATGTCAACATGAACTTAACCAATTTAATTAATTGGGTTAATCGTATTAATCCATTTACTTAAATGGGTTAAGAATCCCAACCCTAACGATTTATTTTGAGTTAAATCCGAAGTCGAATTGGGTCAACTTTCGCCAACCATAATTAAAAGTCTTGTCAAGTAACCAAGTACTACGACACGTTTCGGGCCTTTTATATTAAAAATCTTTACCCATCCTAGGAGAGAAAGGCTTGGTAACCAACTGTTTGAGTCCGAAAAAGACTCAAACACCAGAAAAAAAAAACACAATGGTACCATTATAATCTGACATTGGTATCAAATTGTTATCAGGACTGGTACCAAGGTATCAATATTTTCGGAGAATGGTACCAATATAACCTAGCATTGGTACCAAGCAAATGTTAGCCACATGCGCGTGAAATCTTCCAATGCATAAAATGACCAAATTACCCCGTTTTAGTCCCTAAGAGACTCTAACGGTTGGAAACTTGGAACTTGGAAGCCAACACAAGCTCCATCCTAGGATGTACACATAAAATCAAACCACTTAAACATCGGTATTATCGAAGCTCCATGGGGTTTCTTCTTCGATATCATCGATTTCATAAACAACAAACAACCACCAAATCACTAACTACACAAAAAACACCCACTTCCCTATTTCTTTCCTTTTTCCCTTCTCTCTAAATTCAATTACTTTGATTTAATTTACAAGAATTAGAGAAGAATCCCAACCCAAAAATGGCGATCTCATTGCCAAATTCTTCATCTTCTGCTGTTTCTGAAACACCCACCTGCAGTTTTCTCCCTATTCAACAAAACCATCATCATTCCATTTCTAAAATCTCCTTCTCTTATACTCCCAAGCTCAAATTTGGCCTCTTTTCCCAGGTTTATTCATTTCTATCTCTTCTTTTTATTAATCAATTAATGAATTATAGAAATTTTCAAGCTTTAAAGTGATAGTATCTGTTAATTAAGCTCAATTTTTAGTTTCTGGGTAGCATTATTGGCATTGTTTTAATTTTTTGAGCTTTAATTTTTGTGGGTTTTATTTGGTTTATGTGCTTTAAGTTTTCTTTTTACTGCTCTAATTTGTTGCCAATTTGCTGTTTGGATGAATTGTAATATAAAAAGTGAGAAAGTAAAGAATGATGCTTTTCAATGAAAGCAAAGTTATGAATTTGTTAGTTACTAGTTGAAGTTTTAATCATAATGCTAGTATGCTACTATGTGTTTAATTCATTGTAATTAAGGATTGTAAATTTGTTTATATTGATTGAAGAGGTGTCATGTGCTCTTTTAGGCAACCTAATGCTGAATAAAGGATATCTAGGTGGTTGTATTACATATATATAGCCTTACATGCACGCAATGCGTGTGATAGCGTGTGATAGCATGTGAAGTAGAAAATGAAATTAATTGGGTAGAAAAACTGTCTTTACATCTTGTTTTCTCAAAAAACTGATGTTTGGTTTAAATGTCCTACTTTCCCCTTTTTTCATTCAAAATGAAATAGTTAGTTATCTCCCTATTTTTTTTTTCTTTCATTCCTTTTTCTATTTTTTGGTGTCCTCCATGTGTTGTTTTATATAATAGAGATGATTATGGAGATCTTGAGCTTCAGAATGATTCTGGACCAACATATTTTATTCTAGAACCATGTATGACCAATAGTCTTTCCTTGGTCATGTTTAAAAATTTCAATGATGAACATTTGATATCTGGTTTTGAGTTGCGTGGTGAGCGGCCTTATTTAGTAGTGTGGTTGATGATAATGGTGTAAAAAAAATAAAAATCCACTAAATCGGCATGCTTACTTGATTTTTTTGCTACATCTTCACCTATTGAAGACAATGTTAAAGCGGAGATAGAAGGGCACAAGCATATGCTTTTATATATTGTAGTCGATATCGCCTTATAACTAAACTAAGGTGTCTTATTCTTGATAGTCGGGAATTATGTGCACTGAAACGAGTCATACCTAGGAGAGGATGGCGAACATAGAGAGATAAACAGTTTGAAAGATTGGAATTGGTAAAAGACTATAAGAGTGTTTTCTTTTTTACTACTTTGCTGTTGCTTGTTGTTAGTGGATCCTTATTGTTATACTATTGGACTAATTGGTTTTCTATTGTGAATTATGTAGACTACTTCAAGCCGCATTGTCGCCGTGAAGGCTCAACTAAACAAGGTGAGTCTCCTTTTTGTCAGATTGGGTTTATGATCTCT
Source organism: Beta vulgaris subsp. vulgaris (assembly GCF_026745355.1). Lineage (NCBI taxonomy): Eukaryota > Viridiplantae > Streptophyta > Magnoliopsida > Caryophyllales > Amaranthaceae > Beta > Beta vulgaris. The sequence goes on along the minus strand of NC_079206.1, from coordinate 66,443,325 downwards.
TATATAGGTGAGAAGCTCATATATAACCAATTTCTTTTGGCCTTCAAGGTTGCCTTAGATAATTCTAATAATGCTCCACCTACTCCACAAGCAAAACCTGCACCACCGGCTGAAGAAACGACAAACAATGAGGTGTCAGGAGGATCTTCCCCTACAGTGTCGGCTTCAGAAGAATCAATCTCTGAATTTGTGAGCCAAGTTGCCAGTCTTGTCAAGTATATACACTTCTTACCTTCTTTCTCACTTACACTAGTGATAGAGATATGAGAAGACATTAGAAAGGTTAGGGAAACAAGGGAATATGATGAAATAGTTGGGAAAGATGGATGAACAAGAAGAAAAGAAAGTAAACATCGAGATAATAAAATATTCAAAGTGTAACATTATTTTTTTAGGAGAAAACGAAGCAGAAAATATTGAGATACAGAAACTGTTTTTGTGATATTATTATTGTCATGAAGAGAGGATAAGGGATTTGAATATCAGGAGGAAGAATAAGAATTAGAAGGAAGGAAATCAGTTTTCTCTATTTTCAATATTATCAACTAGATTTCTGAAGTTATGTTAACAATCTATGTTTCGTGCTCCAGGCTTGTGGATTCAAGAGACATTGTAGAATTGAAATTAAAACAACTTGACTGTGAGATATTGATTCGCAAGAAAGAAGCTGTTCAACAAACACATATTCCCAATCCTGCACATGTAATTACAATGCAATCACCTCCTACAGTAGCACCTTCCCAAGCTCCTCAGTCTTCACCACCTACTTCTGCTCCGCCATTACCGGCCCTGGCGCCTGTTGCCAAGCCAGCTAAGCCATCACTTCCACCTTTCAACAGCCCTATGTCAGGCACATTCTATCGCAGTCCGGCTCCTGGTGAGCCACCATTTGTTAAGGTGGGTGTATACCTCATTCTTTTGGGTGTTTATTTCTATGATTTATATATCCCTTTGCCTTCTATAAAGTTAAGGTTTAATTTGTACTTTCCTTAGGTTGGAGATAAAGTTCAGAAAGGCCAAGTCATATGCATTATTGAGGCCATGAAGTTGATGAATGAAATTGAGGTATGCCATAGCTTCTTCAAACATGATAAAGTTGGGATTTTGAGCATTGTGATTATTATAATCGATATAATACTTGAAAGAACTAAATGATTTGGACTCATGTCTCCTTCCCAATATTGCACAAATATATCCTTACCGATCAATAGATATATCCTCGAAAATTTCCGAAGATATGTTGTTATAACCTATTGCATTTCCTTATACATATGTCAATGCTTCTATATAGGCTGATCAATCTGGAACCGTAATCGATATTCTTGCTCAAGATGGGAAACCCATCAGCATCGAATCGGTAAGCTTACTCGTCAAGTGAAGTAGATTGTTGCCATTCTTTGCTCACTTTATCTTGTTTTGACTTCATTGGTGCATCTTTTGCAGCCTCTACTTGTAATCCAGCCTTAAACAGACAGTGGTTGCTGAAGCTGCATCAATTGACATTATAATGACAGTTGAACATCAACTATGTTAAGATGTATTAGTATTGTTTGATGGTTATAGTCTTTTACTAATCTTTTATTCTATTTGCTAGGAAGTGGGAGTAAGGTTGTGAAGCCTTGCAAGTATTTCTTCTATGTATTTTATGATATTATCTGTTGTGAAATAATGTTCCTGATGCTATTTTTTTCTTTTAGGTAATTTTTCCTTTTTTTACATCTAAGTTCTGGAAGTTGTGATTTAAGATGTTGTGGTGAAATATTTTCGCATTGGTTTAGCTATTTATCGTACATTTCACAATATATACACCATCTTTTTTTTTTTGGATGTTTCACAATACATGCATCATTTTCTCTTTTGGATGTTTCAGAGTACATCTCTTCCTTTAGGGTTTAAAATGCAGTCAAAACAATCTCTCGTCTCATCCTTGATATGTGTGTCATAGAAACGGTGCATGTGTTGTGAAACAGATGTCGTATGAAATAACACATTAGGGATATATCTTCATCCTCAATGTCTTTTTGTTCTCGGCGCGCCCACAATCAAAGCTCAACTTTGCAGCAAAACTAACACCTGGTCTTAATTGTGATTCGCCTATAAATCAATGTCGAATGCTTATGAAAACATCGGATTAGGTGGTTGCTTCTGTGCATGGTTGTCGAGAAGTTAATAATGTAAAAAACTGTCTCTCTAACATGAGAGTGAAGCATGCTAACAAAATCAGACCATTTTACAAGGTGTGGCTCCGAAAGATTCGAAAGATTTTAGAATAGGCCATTAATGGCGTGCTTTTGGAAAGAATTTCCTTGTCCGTCTTTTCCATTGTCATACTCTTTTCAGGGGGAGAATCATATGGGAGCCTAATGGTTGGAGCTCCCACCTCCCAACCTCATAGTCGGGAGTTCGACTCTCATCAACCTCATATTTGCCTATTTGGGGTGTTTGTGTGGATATTTGCTTCTAATTTTAGTTTGAAACTTAGGGATACCCCGTACATTTTGAAAACTTAGGGTGTATAAAGTGAATTTTCTGAAAATTCGGAAGTATTTGGTGAAAAAATCTTAAACTTTACTAATATCAAGTTTCAACACCATACTCCAATACCGGCCATTCTTATAATGCATAAAGCACAATATTTCATATGCTATTAGAATTATGTCAAAATTGAGACATCCCAGCGTAAAAGCACTATGACAATCAAAAATATAATATATAGTTAAAGTGATTAACTTATTATCAAGTTAAGGGGCCAACACTCTAAAGATATATTATGTTTTTCTATGGAACACCTCTCGCATATATTATCGAATTACAATTTTTCCAAAAAGATTGTCTGTTGATTTGTTGTAGTCGCAAGGATTTTTCTTAATTGAAAAATTAACCACAACTGTGATCCCACATTAGTATTATTTTTTCAATGTATCAATTTTTCAGTAATCCAATAGATCTACGACCTTAAATTTATTTACAGATAAAAGACTAAGAAAAGTCTATGACTCTCTCTGTCTCAAAATATAGTTTTCATCCATTTCGGGTGTCCCAAAATATAGTTCTCATTTTCATATTTAGTTCTACATTTTTGCGTAATTTGTCTGGACAAACCGTGTCCCATCATTTATTTGCTTATTGATTTTTTTTTTTGTTTATTCAACCAAAATGTTATAATTAATAGTTTTCCACCAATTATTCTCTTTTCTCTCTCCTAAAAGCATATTTTCCCATTCAATATTTATTTAAATAAATACAAAATTTTATTATATCTCTTAGATTTTTTATTTTGGATCCATATTAAATACGAAGGCGATACAAAATACATATCTCTATTATATAAGCCAAGGGAGGAGGTGTAACGTCCTCTTTTGAAGTGACTAAAATACCCTTAATGATTTAATTAATGGAATGAAAAAAATTACAAAAGCAAATCATTTAAAAATTCTCATTCCAACTTGCCATTTAAAAGAAGTTTGAAATGGTATATGCATCAAATACTTCAATCAAAAATTAAATGGTCAAAATATTTATACCTTATAAAAAAAGATGGCATACATAACGTGCACATGAAAAGTCTGAACATTCACTACCTTTGATACTCTTTAATTCAGTTAAACCAACTCATTATTTTTGTTCTTTCTGTTCAATATTCATTCACAAAAAATTAATGTTAACAATCACTCACAACCTTTTTTATTTTTTTACATTAGCGAATTAATATATCTAAATTCATCTAAGTGTTGAATCTTTCACATTTAAGTTTAATCATAAATAAAGTACGAATGGAGTATCTAATAGAATAAGAAATTTTGAAATTAACGCACGCATCGCGTACATATGAAGGCTAGTGGGAACTATATTATGGGACAGAGGAAGTATGTGCAGTGTTACCAATGTTTTTACTTTGAGTTAAGTGAGCTCTTCGGCCCTTTGGCTCTTTTATTTCTCTTCCCTTTTCTCAACTCTCAAGGTCAGTTTACTCTTATTTATCCTTTTTTTTTTTTTTTTTTATTGATGTTCATCTTCAAATTCTTCGATTATTTCAATTATTTTCTTCAGAATTGTCCTTTGGCTCGATAATTCTGTTTGATAATTCCACAATTACGCGGTTGTTAATTAATTAGGGTGATGTTTGGGTTAAATTTTGAGAAATTTAGGGCTAATTTTTTTAACAAATCGATTGAGTTTTGATAATTAGGGTTTTCATTTCATTATAAATGCAGCCGCACAATTATTAGTTGCTTAAACTCAATCTGATTCAACTAGTTGATTATTGTGGAAGCAGATTTATCAGATAATTGGAGAAACTTTGATGTTTACATTTACGTACTTTGAGTTTGGTACAATAATTTTGTCAATATGTCGAAGATGATTTATTAATTTGTTAATTACTTGGATTTTTGTAGGTAAATGCACCCTAATTAGGTTATTATTCGTCAATTTGTTACTTTCAGTTCCATTATAGGGTGTGATTTTGATTTGTTGTTGGTCCGAGTTGTAACAGAAGTTTTGGTTCTTTAGTGAAGGGTGGAAAGATAGGTGTAATTTGTGTGTGGCAAGATGCTTCAAATCCGTCTTAATAAAGGCGCGTCTTTAGACGGAGGCAATGGAGCAACGTCGTTGCCAGGGGAGACTGTCACTGTGGCATGCCCTGATCATCTTGTTCTTGCTGACCTTCCAGTTGCCAAGGGTCTTGGTTCGGCAACTGCTGCTTCGTTTGTGAAGATTGTTGGTCGTAGATCCCGAAGACAGCTTGCTGAGCGAGTCCATTTTTGTGTCCGTTGTGATTTCCCTATTGCAATTTATGGCCGCCTGGTATGCTCTTAGTAAATGCAACTTTTGCTCATGCTGTAATGTGTTATAAGATTGTATAAAATATATTGATCTAGTGTCATCGAAATGTGCATAAACTTGGACAATAAGCATATTTTTGTCCATATAAACGAGACAAAAGATATTAATGGGTAGAACAAGGCTATTCTGTCCTACAAAGATATAGGAATAATTAAGGAATAGCTCATTTCCCTACTTGCAGTTTGGTAGCATGAAGATTCATTATTGTTGAAACCAAATATTGGTTGCTTGTCATTTTCTTCTTTAATTCCATTTTAACTAAGCAGCTGCGAATTTTATGGTTTCTCGTTTCTTTTCTCTTGTTGGAGCAAACCAGGTCTTTCTTGTCAAATGTACTCGAATCTTAAGTGTTTATTGTGGTATATCGTTATGTCAAATGTTAATTGTATCAGATTTAGCTAAATTCCCTAGGCATCAACCAATGGCCTTTTATCTATGTAGGATGTGTAGGTATAGTGAAGTCTTTGTATGAATAGCTTTATAAAAGTCAATTTGGCTCTTTCTCCCTCATCTAAAAACTAGTTTAGGTGTAAGAATTGTATAGTTGGATCTCTTTTCGACTGAGGTTAGCCATAGGAAATGTTTATCTTTGAGGTATATTTATAAAGATGAGTACTTAGCTAAGGATGCCTTTTCATGTCACTATCTTTGCTAGAGGACTGATTTGTTGAGATCGTATCGTCTGAAATCCACATAAAGGCCGTAGTTAAAGCCAGTAATCCTGTTCCTATTTGTCTAGTGATACATGTGCTCACGTTCGGTTCTCTTGGAGACATTCAGGGCTATGTGGGTTGCTGATGAATAACGATGTTGTCTTAAGTGGTTGAATTGGAAACCAAACTATCTTAGGTTATTGCTAGAATTTTTTTGGGAGGGGAGGGTTTGGCTTTATAAACAGATATGAAATTCCTTAAGCATCAAACTTTTATATCATAAAACTAGGTGATAAGTTATATCAGAGCTCCTATGGCAATTGAGTGATATTATAGAAAGTTATTAGCAAGCTCTGTAGTCAATATATGCTTTTCTCAGCATCCTTGATACATGATAGAGATATAGGTTAGACTTTGTGGTTGGAGGATGAAAATTTTAGATGATTTAGGTCAAGTGTAATGTGAATTAGCCAGCTGGTTCACTTAAAGACTTTTTGGCAATTATTGCATCATGAAGGACAATGCCTACTCACCGTTCTAGTATGTGTCCTGCATTCATTTGTTTAATAATTGGATATTGTGTGATTTTTGCAGAGTCCGTGTGAGCATGCTTTCTGTCTTGATTGCGCTAGGAGTGATTCAATCTGTTATCTGTAAGTGCTTAAAGCATTTGAAATGATAGTTGGGTTAGTACTTTAGATATATGACAAACTCTTTAAATGTTCAGGTGTTTAATGATATGAATATATGATGCCTCATTATGATAACTTATGAAACCAATTCTGTTTGTTCCTCTATCCCCCCCCCCCCCCCCTTACCTAAAAGATTATTGGGAAATTCTTTATGATACACCTGTAATTTTTTGATGCTTTTATTTGGTAGACTAAGAAATGTTTAGATCCATACGGTACCCTTTGATTTGAATGCATATTACACTCTAATGTTCTGTTTAAATTATTTTATTTTCTTAGCCGATGACATGTTGTAATTATAAAAATACACTTATTATAAAAGAAAATAAACTCATGCCTGTCCCTTCTCCCATCAATTCCCCTTCTGCCATGGCCATTAGTCACCATCACATTCCATTTTTTCCTCAGTGTAACTATTTCCTGAATGTTTTTGGTTTCTCTCTTTTCACTTAGTTTATTGTGTGCTCTTTATCTGATGTATTTTGTTGAGGTGGTATAATGGTGATGGGATAAGTATTAGTGGATGAGGATTTTTTTGGAGTTACTGCTGAATTGGAATGATGGAGGCAAGCATTAGAATATCGAGGGTTTAGGCTGAATGAGAACAAGATGGAGTACGTGAAATGTATATTAGTGATGGGAGGGAGACAATTGGGGATGCAGTAAGTGGTAACGCTGGATGGAAAGGAGTTGCACATCAGAGAGTGTTTTATGTACTTTGGGTCAATCTTACACCGATGAAGTTGTTAATTAAGACATGATTCTGGATTTGGCTTACATAGAGAGGGGAAATTTGGATTTTGCGCCATCATAGTGTACCTCTGAGGTTGAAAGGAAAATATTAATAGGATAACTGATAACTGTTAGACCAACTTTGTTACATGTGTCTAAATGTTGGGTTTTTATGAAAAATTATATTAAGAAGCAGGGATACGCAAGTTGCGACTGATGCGTGGGGATATATCAACACAATAAGAGAGAGAATTCCGGGTGAGAATATTCGAATGAGAGTTGGAATTGTACACATTGAGGGTAAGATAAGGGAAAATTGGTTAAAGTTAATTGGGAATGTGAGACATTGTCTAAAAATGCAGCGGCTAGGGTAGTGGAAGGCTGAGATTAAGGAGATTGCAGGAGATATCAAGGTTGACCAAATAGGACTTGGATGGAGGGCGCTAGGAACGATGTCGTTTGTAGCCTTGTAGGAAGCGAGGAGCATGTAGCACACTAGCACTTGTGATAGGAAAGAATGGAGGCAAAAGAACCATGTAAACAACTGGAGATCAAAATCTTGACTCATGTGGTGGACCCTTTTTAATGGGATTAAGGCTTTGATATTGTTGTAGTTGCTGTTATGGTTATTGCTGTTGCAGTATTTTACTCTTACGAGAAATCTATCAAGTGGACTTGAAGAACTTATATATTGTATCCATGAGTTGTTCAAGGTGTGATACTTACCTGCAATATTTGCTCTTCAAGGCAACTCATCTCTGTTTTCTTTAAAAAAAAACTTTGACCCTTTTTGAACTACGAGAAGATGAGAGGGGGGGGGGGGCATGCTGAATGGAGAGCAGTAAAAACTCAACAAAGTAGGGCTGAATTTTTTACTTAAACGACAAAATTTTATATGGCAGGAAATGAAGTTGCAAAACCCTTGAAAACCTAATGAGCAGTATTATCTACCTAATGAAATAAACTGTAAAAGCTATGTATGCAAATTCTTCATTTCTTTTCAAGTGCCTGATTAAATTCTCGACGGCCAAATCTTCATTTGGCAGCAAAATTAGGGAATTTTTTTTATATAGGCTGAGTCTAACACCTAGAAACTAGTTATGTGTCGGGCACTAGAAGTCTAACACTTAACTCTTGAATTTTTTTACTATGTTTTTTTTCCCTATTAATAGAATTGGACTATGCATTATAAAGAATTATGTATAAGCTACTGGGTACCCAGTTAATTGGTTTTATTTCAACAACTGCTTTCAAGCCAAATTTCATTAGTTCAACATGTCATACTAGATTTCATCACATCACATATAATTGTTTAGAATTCTTTATCCATGTATGTGATTTATCAATGATACTGTCGTATACTTAAACTTGAGTGCTATTTTGTGTTAACACAAGTTCACCAGGTCCTTAGAACCTAAGATATCAGTCATTGTTCTGCACTATACTAAATAGTATTTTATCTTTTTGTCGTATTTCTTACTCACCCTTTTCAAATATAGTTCGAGTGCTGTCATTTGGCACGTCAGTTTGTCTTCCTGCATATTTTTCCTTTTCTTTATTTTTAGTTTTGGTGTTTTCAATTTTCTGAGTGGACGGACTCATCAGAGAAAGTATAAATTGGAACACTTTTTTTGTGTCAGATGTGATGATCGGATCCAGAAGATACAAACTATCAAAATGATGGAGGGAATCTTCGTTTGTGCTGCTCCCCACTGCCTCAAGTCGTTTTTGAAAAAGTCTGAATTTGAGTCTCACATACATGAAAGCCATGCTGACTTACTTCAGCCAAATATGAAGAAGGAGGATATGAATGAATCGGAGGGATCAGGACTAAAGCAATCTTCAAATTTAGATACAACTCTTCGAGGTCCATCAAGGTCAGGTTTCTCTCCTAGCTCAAATCATCAGGTTAATGAACGTGAAGATAAAACTCGACGTCAGCAATCTAGAGACCAACCTCCACTCCGACCGCTTATGCAACCAAAACCACCCTCGTTTTATGGACAATCCCACCCTTCTGATGGGCAACCCGACAACCGGCAAATGAGCCTTGATGGGTCAGGTCAAAGTCGGATGCAGCAGCAAAATGTTGATGCACAGAGCGGATCGCAGCAGGACTTTAGCCAGTTTTCAGACAAACAGCAGCAAGGAATTCTGCCTGATCCACATCGAGATTACCCACCAATGTACCCGCAGCAGCCACCTAATTTTTCGATGCCTGCTAATGCAAACCCGATGATGATGGGCCCGCCTCCATTTGGCTTTCCTCCATTCCCATCTGACGGAGCTCCACCCTTTTACGGTGCACCAATTCCCTATGAGATAGCACGATCAGACTCCACCGGAGAAGGTGGATCCGAGCAAGGGTCAGTATTGGGTTTTACACCGGGACCTGGTGGGCCTGTTAGTTTCTCAGAAGGTTATCCTCGTCCTTGGAATGGAGGATCCTCAAATGTTCCTTTTGAAGCTGTCCAGGGTGGCCAAGGCATGATGGCAGCACAACAAGGCATGCCGCCGCCGCCACCTCCACCAGGGCCACCTCCTCCTCATTTGATGCAGCATAAACATGGGTACTTTTCAGGTGATGTGAGTAATGATGGTAAGAACTATGGATGGCAATCAGAGCGGCGCGATGGTTTTGGAAGTAGCCAGGACTAGTGCAACTTTCTCTGGTTATAATGTTTTGTGTTATATCTTTTTCACATTTTCTCAAATGTCATACAACCATATCGGACAAGTTTCCAAGTAGTAATAGTTGATCCTTTAATTTGGTTCATTTTCTGTTGAATACTTTGGCCTTGATATTGCGCTGTTTTCTTATCCACATTGATGATAGATTTACAATGATGCAAGTCTAACCTTTACTCTGGATAAAATATATTAGGCTAACTGAGATTTTCGTAGAAGCAATTCATCTTAAAAAATATAAAGTCTGTACAGTTCTTAGGTTGCTAATATAATAAACAAGAGAAAATTACCCCAATTAAGCAACAATTAATTAGCTTGAAATTATTACCACCCCAAGAAAAAGCTCGATATTCAGTTCTTGGGGAAATATAATTTATAAAACAGTTGTTGTACTCGGACCTCATTTTGTCTTTATGAGGACATGAACGAACTACATTAGAGACTCGATTGTTCGGAATCATAATTATTCACTACTGGCAAAATCTATTATATGTTCGCACTTTTTTTTTTTTTAAGATGGTAAGATGAAAGACTTTACTGTCAGACATCTTGGACTTTGGAAGGAGGGGGAATGGTAAAGGAAATCTCACTCTAAAGAGCTTCTAGTGAGACCAAATATTTACCACTAGGTCAAGCCTTGCATAAACATTTAACATTATACATTTGCACTTGGATATATATATAGCTAAAAGAAAGGTAAATCTTTGCAGTGCGGATGATATGTATTCTACGCGTTTTCACGTACACTAACAAAGACACCCATTATTGCATGACAAATTTAATTAAGAAAATACTCTACTCCTATTATTTAATAAATGTCAACTAGTTAAACTTGATTAAATCTCTGAGATTGTCTACTATTAGACTATTAGTGAGTAATAATCAATATTCAACTGATTGACACCAGTAACAAGGGACAGCAGATAATCTAAGGATTTGCAGAGGTATTGAGCAAGTTGCATGTTTCTCTATAGATGACAAATCATTTCCATTTGGTATATTTTACTATCATTATATTAAACATCATGATTAATTAATCAGCCAGATTATGAATCTTATCAGGATTTGATATTATATGGGCATATTATTTTCTGGGATTTCAAAATTAAAAAAAAAAAACCTGGCATTCTAAGATGTAAATGGTTCACATGGGTTGATATATGATAAAACATGTACTATCTGACTATTTGTAGCCAAAATTGAGTCAACCCACATGTATAAAACGAGTGATGCTAGGCAACATAACCATTGTGGTCTGGCAACTGTTTGTAATATTAGGAACATATCCTCATTCATTGCAGTTTTAAGCACATGAAGCAATCAAATGTCAATTCAATAAGAGAAGGAAAGAGGGACTTGTAAAGAGGTAGGAAAATGTGTTATGTCTAATAGTTTTTCTAAGGGTCTGTTCTCTTCGGTATAAAACAACTAAAATGAACTGAAATGAATAGTGATATTTTTTTTGATAATTATGAAATGAATAGTGATATGTGAGAGTAAAAATATTGTCCAGAGCTGAACTGAAAATAAGTTGGGGAGAACAGACCCTAAGTTTGGTCATTGAGTTTTTTTTTTTTTTACTTTAATCACATTAAAAAAATCGACTTTTTTCAGATAACTACCTTATTAACACTTTCTTATAAATAACCACACGATTGTTTTATTTTAAATTACCATCATTTGACCTACTTTGTTGAATACATCGTCAATTTTCACATGGAATATTCTGTTTTTTTCTCGTAGAACTTATCAATCTAATAGAATCTGAATGTGACAAAGTTTTATTTTTTTCTCATATAAAGTGGTTTTTTTAAAAAAAAAAACGGTTATAAGAAGAAAAAAAAACGACTTCTGATAGTTTAAGAAAATTAACCCTTTAAATAAAAACTGTCACATTTCAATTCTATCAAATTGATTATCTTTATATAATATCAGACATTTTATCAAATTTCTCATTTGAACATGCATATTCCGGCGTTATATTACTTATATAGTACTATTATGCTAGTTATTTTAGATTTAGTAAATTCTAATTGAACATTTTCAGGAAGTACCATCCTAGGACCTAGTTGAATGCCGTTATTAGTTTTTTTTTTTTAATGAAACACAACATCGTTACTGTGGAGATATAAACCATTATAAAGTAGAACATAATAGAAGTGATTGTCTGATTAAAATATTAGTATTACTTAAGATTGAGCACAAATCAAATGTACAGTAAGTAACTTATCGAGCGAAAGATTAATAGTATGAAGACAAAACTACTAATATATTAGATTAATAAATAATGTGATATTTAAGAATATTTTATGGTCTCTATTCTTTGAAATTGTAAAACGAGCAAAAGTTTCTGGTAGAAGTAATGTCATAAATTTAAGTTGTTTTAATTAATTAAATTTTTTAAAAGATGGTGGCTAAACAATATGTTTCATAGTTTTTTGTACCTTTACTTTTCTGATTTTCTAGGGGATGAACTTTTGATTTTAGAATACATCATGGTTTCTTTTCGACAGAGAGATTGAAAAGGAGAATTTTTTTTATCGATTCAGTGGATCAACAACTCACTACAAATAGAAATAAACAAATAGAGTAGTTTTTTAATTTTATTTCTATTACAGGTAGATATAACATTTCCCTTGAAAAGGATATACTGACTTTCAAGATTAAGAGAAGGAAAAATCTTTAAGTAGTTGTCTGATCTCCTCATAAATGATACTACATAAATGGGCATCATGGGCCAGAACTCATTCACTAGACATTACTCATTACCATTCATGCTTACATACTGTTGTACTGAGAAAGGCTTGGTAACCAACGGTTTGAGTCCAAAAAAGACTCAAACACCCAAAATAAAACACAATGGTACCATTATAACCTGACATTGGTATCAAAATGTTATCAGGACTGGTACCAAGGTATCAATATTTTCGGAGAATGGTACCTTTATAACCTAGCATTGGTACCAAGCAAATGTCAGCCACACGCGCGTGAAATCTTCGAACACATAAAATGACCAAATTACCCCCGTTTGAGTCCCCTAAGAGACTCAAACGGTTGGTTACCAAGACAAGCTCCTGTTGTACTATTGAGAAGAGTGGTGCAAACATTTTTTTTCATTCTATTTTTGCCCTTGAACTAGTCAATATCATTACAAACATTATTCACACATTTTTCAGCAAAAATATTGACATAAAAGGTTTCAAACTCTTAATAAATATGATCGTGAACTAATCTAATTTTTTAACCTGGTACTCAAGATCAGATGCAACATTCGTAAAATTATTGTTTTATGGGGTAATAGAACCTTGTCAAAATGAAACTATTGAAGTGAATAAATTTTGGGAATTCAAATTACTTGAAACAATTTGATGATTTTACATTGTATGTATTTCACATAAACTATATATACAACAATTGTAACAAAAATTGATTCACTTTAGTCTATTCTCTCTATTCCTTGAATATTTTGCTTGTTATTGTAACCCACCAAATCAAGGAATTGAAGGATGTGATATAGGTGGTGAAAATTGAGATTACAAAAGAAAAACCAAAAGAAAAACCGAAATACTTCTTAGGTTGGATATAGATTATTATATTGTTTTAATCATATGAATTTACTAATTTATTTATACCCACACTTACCATTCTATTAATAGCTTCTGTATAAAAAAGTTTTTTTTTTTACGCAAACAAAAAAGTAACCATTAGAAAATAATATTTATTCAATGTTAGATATTTTTATGATGACTCATCAAATATCAGGTATACCACCTGACTATCTGATGAATTCTAAATTCATTACCCAAAGTTCCAAAGGCACAAAAGGACAACATTACAATTACTCCAAGAAGACAAATGAGCAAATGTCCAAACTTTTATCCACCAGGTTAGATATTTTTATGATGACTCATTAAATATCAGGTATACCACCTGACTATCTGATGAATTCTAAATTCATTACCCAAAATTCCAAAGGCACAAAAGGACAACATTACAATTACTCCAAGAAGACAAATGAGCAAATGTCCAAACTTGCAAAAGCATCAACCGAGAGCCGAAGAGAATAAAACCATAGAAAAAAACAAAAAAAATCACATTAAACTTTATACATTTCTATTGAAAGCCTCAAATATAACCATTGGTCCAATTAATTTTTTTACTCCCTTCTCTTTTCTCTTTTCTCTTTGTTCTTTTTTCTTTGAGTAAAGAAAGTAATTAATAACACTCTACTTAAAAGTGAAAAAAAAAAAACTAGTCCCTAGCTAATAAAGTACTACTAAGATCTTGCTAAACTAAATTAAAGCAAGTTGAGAAAGAAATAAAGAATAAAGTAATGATAGATTCTTAGCATTTGGCTTGGATTCATTCACCAAGTTGAGGAGTATGTATGTGATATTGTTAAAAGCCAAGCCAAACATGCCCTTAGATGATTAACTCACTTACCTTCTTAGAAGGTTCCCACAAATCATTTTCTAAGTGGGATTCCCAAATCTTCGAATCTCCCACATATGGTGCATTGTCCTAATAAATAGTCGACCAAATTTATAAATCAATCAATTTTTCTTCATAATAATTTTCCACATTGGCCAAGGTAACATGTGTCCACAAGATTTAAAAGACAAAGGAGACTTTTTTTGTTTCATTATTTGATAATTTCATAAAGATAACTTAAAATATAGATTTTAATTGTTTAGTTCTATAATAATTTCGTAACTTTTAGGATTGCATAAACTACATTTAATATTATTTATTAGTTATTTTCTGGACAGATGACAATATCGAGGATCCTTAAATGTATCATTATGACATTAATAAATGTCCTTATATTTACTATTATGACATTAATAAGGTTCTATATGGATGACATCAATATTAAACCTTGGAAAAATAACTCGATCGAGGGTATTTACATGTATTATTTTGACATTAATACGGTTTTATTTGAATAATGTCAGTGTTCAAGGAACAAATAAGTGTTTATGTAAATTTTGTAATGTAAAAAAGAATAATATTATATAGCTCAATGGATATAAGTCTTCTACTTCATCCATGTGGTTTTAGGTTCAAGCCTAGTATATTACATTAGCAAAAAAAAAATCTAATGACATATAGGCGCAAAACTCTAATTGCAAACTTAGGTATATGCTTGCCCAACGACACTTGCGTGTAATTTCTGATAACGAAAAATTAATTCTAATGTTCCAACCTTTGGCAGACTCGCATAATTTAATTCCTCCTATAATAAATCCTAACTACATTTCAGTTCAAAAATAATATAAATGTGAGAGTTTTCTTCTTAAAATTATTAAAGTGGCTGATAGTTTAACAATTTATTTACCAATCTAGCAAACTAGAGACGCTACACATCATAATTTGACATATAACACTTTTTCAAGCCGGCAAAAAACGTCTTGAGTGGATCGAGTTCACAATAATTTATTATGCACTTAAACCGACTTTATCACACAAAGACTGACTATATTAGAAAAAAGACCGACTACATCATACGAAAACTATCTAAATCATACAAATTAACTATATCAAATGAAAACTGATTATATGATCTAATTTTCAATACATAATAATTGATTCTGAATCCCATCCATTCAAAAAAATTTCTCAATAAATAATTTTAAGAATACATTCTAAATTATTGAAATTATTATAAGAGTTGGGATTATAATTTAGCACATGATACATTATTATTTTCTAATAAATGCATTCCCATACATTATTATTATTATGTGTATAATAATATTATTGTAACTATATTTATAACCCAAGATTTTCCCCCCAAAAAATACCAGAATAAATACTCACTTGAAAGTAATAAAAAGAGAGAGAAAGATCATGCGCGCAACGAGGCCTCTGAAACTCTCGTGGTCGTCTTCTCCGATTTCTTCGCTCTTCTGAAATCCCTCTTTTTATTATTCTTCTTCTTCTTTTATTTTCTCTCTCTTCATCTCAATTTTTTTTTTTCAATTTTCTTTTAAATTTTGATTTTTTCCTGCATTTCATTTTTCTTGAGGTTTTCGCGGGCCGACGATCTCTGCTATTACTCTTCGGTCTGCGAAATTTCATACGGTTATGTCTAATTTCCCCAATTTAATTCCATCTTTTTTTTTCATTTTTCAATTTTCTAGGGTTTTGATTGTGAAATCGACGTTTAATTTTAATGTTTCGTCGATATGAATGATTGATTTAATGATTGATTGATGATCAATTTGATTTTGATTACATTGTGTGTTTATTGAATTTATTTCAATTTTTCGGGTGCTAGATCACTTTTATTCTCCCTAGGTTGAGGTATATTGTTTCGTGTTTTTATGATCATAATGTTAGTGATATAGTGAAACTTGATCATTTTAGTTTTTACAATTAATTTGATAAATTTTGACCCCTTAGCATATTACAATGAGGAGGTGAAATTTGTATTTTAGAGGGATTAAATGTAAGTTTTGATTGTGAATGGGAAACATTAGTATGAGAAAGTGAATTCTTGTAACTCTATTTGATGTTTGATTTTTAGAATATATATATGTAGTTCATTGTTTGAATTTTGGTTTTATGCAATCGAAATTGGCGAATATTAACTGTTTATGTAATGCTGTTGCAGGGAGGTTGAAAGTGAGATATTGCCTTTTTTTTTTAGCAAGAAAGAAGATTGGATTGAGTCACTTCACCAGTTGCAGATGAGGTAGTTTATTGGTGGGTTGTCGAAAATCTTTTTCATAGAGTGAGGGGTATGGATTCGGCTAAGAGTTGGTTCCATAAGTTTCAGCCACGCGATAAGTTGAGGTCTGCATCTAGAAAGAAGGATTCTGGAATGGGGGGAAAGGAGGGCTCTGCGCCAACATCGGATGACGAAACGCCGTCGAATGTCACGCAGCAGAGGGTTGCAGCAGCGAAGCAATACATTGAGAAGCATTACAAGGAGCAAATGAAGAATTTGCAAGAGAGGAAGGAGCGGTATACTTTTGAACTTTGATAATATGTGATATATATATATGTTGATTTATTACTTGGAAATCAAACATTTAAATTTGAAAGAAATGTTATGCTTTTGAACTTTGATAATATGTGATATATTTGTTGATTTATTACTTGGAAATCAAACATTTAAATTTGAGAGAAATGTTGACTTTAGTGAGTGATCAAAATCTTGAGTTTGTTCAAGCAATATAGTTCATTGCCTTTTACTTAAGCTACTACATACAACAGTGAGACATTCATTTCACAGAGAGAACAACAATATCTTCCAGAAATCTTATGTGACTCATGTAAATGCGTCACTCAGCCTATCCGATCCTACTGGGGTTAAGGCTTTGGCATTGTTGTTTTTGCTTCTAGTTTGCCAAAATTGATGAATGGCGTGACGTTAGAAATTAATGTTTGAAGTTTTCCTTTTATAAACAACCTTCATATATTGCTTTGTTAATTTAATTATGTGAAATGTAATCTAAAGTCACTTGACTTATACCAGTTCCTACTTGTGAACAGTCGTAGCGTATTAGAAAGGAAGTTGGCTGATGCTGATGTGTCTGAGGAAGATCAGAACAACCTATTAAAATTTTTGGAGAAGAAAGAGACTGAGTACATGCGCCTTCAAAGGCATAAAATGGGTGCTGATGATTTTGAGCTATTGACAATGATTGGAAAGGGTGCATTTGGTGAGGTACGTAATTCTAAACCTGTTTGATAAACATGGTTGCTCTGCTCCTGCATTGTTTGATGGCCTTGTTGGGCACAAGTATTAGTTGTATGTATGGTATAAAAGCTCATGTTTTGTTGGCATCTCAGTCCCTTGGCATGGACCTTCATGTTATGTCTGCAGATCGCAGTAGAAAACTTTTCAGTCATTGCAACAAGTTTCTTGGCAACTCAGTATTAACTTCTTTAGAGTAAGTGCTCTTATTTTCCACCAAATAGGAACATCCTTTGCAACACCACTAAGATGATAGATATCCTGCTGTGCAAAGTTCCCTCTTCCTATGCAAACCTGTTGCAGATGGGGATCTGCTCACTCCTATGCTTTCACTCTATGAAGGGTAGTTTAATTTCTGTTCTAAATAGACCGTCTGGATTGGAGTTGGAGCTATGTAAAGCTGGTAACATTTCTGTAGAAGAGGATTATATTCGTTTGAGGAATAGAGATATGTTTAAGTAGGTCCTACAGACAAGGGTCTTACGGAAAAACCCTGGAAGTTGGTTGTGGTTGTGGTTGTGGTGTTTTCTGCTAGAGGTTGGTTATCTTTTGCACAAAGTAATTCCGAATAGATATGGCCTTCATCTAAAAGAATGGGATGCGCTAACCGGGTTGCAGGTTCCATAAACTAACCATTGGAAGTTTGTTTTTCAAACTTTTTCTCTCTCTTTTCTTCCGCCTGTCAAATACAAGGTGGGCAATGGTGAGCACATTGTTTTTGGGAGGTTTATTGGGTTGGGGACAATCTTCCAGTAACTAAACCCCCTCTCTTTATACATTGGTTGCTCATCTTACATATATCTATTTCTTTTGGGTGAAGAATGGTGATAGCTTTCCTGGAATTTTTGTTTTAGGAGGGATCCTCATTATTGGGAGTCAGGGGAGCTTACTAACTTATTTGCAGTCCTTCATTCTGTCGTTTTGTCAGATTCCCAGGGTAGGTTGTGGCTGGCAGATTCTTTGGGATGCTCTTTTTTTTCCTTCCCCCCTGATGTTCATTTACTAATTATCTTCTGAAATCGCCAATATTTCACTCTTTCCTTGTTAATAATTTTATCTCGAAGGCTGAGGTTTAAAAGCAGGTGAAAGTTTCTTGTTTAGGTTGCCAATTCAAGAAAGCTCAATACTTCTGAAAAATTACAGGTCTGGAAACCATACAAGGCTCCTGTATGTACTATGTCTTACTAGTAAGGAGACAGGGAATCATCTGCTTTTGCATTGTCTTGTGCCCTTGTTACTTTGGAAGAGTTTATTTGGTATTGTTGGGATTGATTGTATTGCCTCTTCTAGGCTTTTGGATCATCTTCAGATTCATCACATGAAGTTCAGTTGGTGAAAGGGCCATAAGATTTGTGGCAGGATATTTTATTTGGTCATCTTGTTTGGAGTTTTTATTCCATACTTTACTGGACTGAGTGGTCATATAGCTTCTTTTTAGGCTTGCGCTCAAAGGGCGTTCCGAAATGTGCTCCTTTCTGATGTAGTGGGAGATTGGAGTCCTTTTATATTTTGCCTTGTCTATTGATGGACTTCTGGGCCATTCCTTATAGTTGTTCTTTTGCTGGTTACTGATGATAAAGCTTTTGGTTTTGTTATTTTATTACAACTCTTTTATGTTATATTGAAGAACTCTCTTGTGTGATTGTTTTTTTTGGGCATTTCTGCGATACTTATATCTATTATTGCATGAATCTTGTGTTAGCAGAGGCCCTTGTAACTGTTTATTGATCAAAATTTTATGTGACAGGTTAGAGTTTGTAGGGAAAAGACAACAGGTAGTGTATATGCTATGAAGAAGCTCAAAAAGTCAGAGATGCTTCGACGAGGGCAGGTACACCCATCTCTACTTGTATTCTCTCTACCAATACCAATTTCTCTTAGTTTACTTGTGTAGAATTTTTGCAGCTTCATGGGCAAGGCTATGTATGTGGCAGTTTGAGTATTGTAAGACATAGGATTACATTGATGGTTTTCTTGGGGAAAGGGAGGAGCTGGTTCATGAATGTATATTTCCATTTATTTCCATTCCAAATATAATAGTAGAGAACAGATCTAGTCCATCTAGATGGTTTTCTATGCTTCTGAAAAACCATTAAGGGAAGAGATCTTGGCATGATTGCCTTACCGTCGCCGAAATACATTCTGAGGGATACTATTAGACAGATCTATTATGAGCAAAATTCAAGCCATCATGGTACATCTAAAGAAATGTTGGAGGCACCCCTAATTATCCATCTTTAAAAGCGAGATATATATTTTTCTTATTAATGTCATAAACTAATCTATTAGCCAGGAAAATTTCATGCATGTCTTGTATTTCCATTGTTTTCACTGCCAATTCTCTTTTAATTGTAGGTTGAGCATGTAAAAGCTGAAAGGAATCTTCTTGCAGAAGTTGACAGCAATTGCATTGTGAAGCTTTATTGTTCATTTCAAGATGAGGAATATTTGTATCTGATCATGGAGTATCTTCCTGGTGGGGATATGATGACTTTACTCATGAGGAAGGATACATTGACAGAGGATGAGGCAAGATTTTACATTGCAGAGACTGTTTTGGCTGTTGAATCTATCCATAAACATAACTACATTCATAGGTTTGTGACTAACATATGTAATGTGGAGTTATTTGATTAGTGTAATGATCTGAAGTGGCTCATAACTGATTGACCTTCATGTTTATTTTGCAGAGACATTAAACCTGATAACTTGCTGCTTGATAGATTTGGGCACTTAAGACTGTCGGACTTTGGACTTTGTAAACCATTAGACTGTAGTACCCTTGAAGAAAAAGATTTTGAAGTTCAGAGTGGAAATGGAGGTTCACCAACTGATGATGGTTCTACAAAACCAAGGCGTACGCAGCAAGAGCAACTTCAAAACTGGCAGAAGAATCGACGAATGCTTGTATGTTCATTATGTTCTTTTTGGAAGTTTTTTTTTTTTTTTTGACAAGTTGTTCGAAGGTTGCTTATTATTTGTTTGAAGTGTTACTCATAAATGCTTTATCTATCTGTTGCCCGGGAGTCATGCATGAAACTTTTCATTAGTTCACTGTTAAATAATGTGCAATATGTTATGATTCTTTTTGCTGGCTAGGGCACAATCTTATAATGCAGGTGTATTGGTGACATGCAGGCTTATTCTACTGTTGGTACACCAGATTATATTGCGCCAGAAGTTTTATTGAAGAAGGGTTACGGAATGGAATGTGATTGGTGAGTGATTTAAGTAGCTCTCCTGTTGGCAAGTTTAGTGTGGTAACTGATTTGAATTCTAGGCTCCTAACCTATCTTGCTTCATCAAAAACTTGCGGGTGCTGAATAAAGTGTACAAATTGAATCTGGATTATAATCTATGTTGATAGGATATAAGTATACCTCCTTTTTCAGCTAGTTGGCTACTGGTTTGTTAATTGACATTATTATCTCCTTCATTTGACTGACTTTTTTTTTCTGCTTTCTGTTGAGCAGATAAGTTACTAATACTGTGTAAGATTTCTAGAAATGCCAAATTTTAAACTATAAAAATTCTAATAAGTTGTGTCAATAACTTTTCCATCAAAAAACAAAAACATCATATGCTAATTTGGCTGAAGAATGAAGGCTTTTTGTTTGAAAATAATTGGTAATATCCTGGAAACATGCAGCTGAAGCCTGAAAGGGATTACGATATGTGGGAGGCTGAGAGCTCACTAAATGATTGTAGTGTTGTTTCGCTTTTGTTTTTCCATAAACCTATTTGCACTTAAATCATCTTTCCGAACTCTCTTGTCATTAAATCTTTAACTAATTTTCTGCCCTATTCCTCAAGCTACTTTCTAACAAAGTCCTGCTATCTCCCATGCTACCCTTCCGTTTGACACTTTAACTGGTTTATGACAAAAAGTGCACCCTATGTCTGATAAGAAGTCATCCCAGTTTCACCATAAGCCCATTTACATAAGATCTACTGTACTAAAAGGATCTATCTTTAAATGCTTGTAAGACTCTGTTGGGCCTCTTGAATTCCTATGTAGCTATGTATATCTAGTCATTTGTTTATATGGGATTGACTTAATGATCTTGGTTCCTACTGGCTTGTCTATTACTTGGCAATGTATATTTTTATGGTACCATAAGGAGTTCAGTGGAAGAAAGGGGCTGAATTTAACCCCTCCATGATTTAAGGGGGGGGGGGGAGACAAAAAGAAGAAATTCATGAAGTTCAGGCATAATATTTATTAAAAACTCTTACGATGGCTGAACTTCCCTACTCTCCTTCTAAGACCATCAAACATATAGCATTACCGAGGCAAAAGAAAAGATTCTGTGCTTATGGAATGTCATGCAAAAACTTCTGGCATCATTGCTCATTTTAAGGATATTTTCCTACTTATGGTCACATGCCCTTGTTTCTGGCAACTTATACTACAATTTGTTTTTTAACTTACTGTTGATTGTGTGATGTACCGTTATGGTTACAGGTGGTCACTCGGGGCAATAATGTTTGAAATGCTTGTAGGATATCCACCTTTTTACTCAGATGACCCCATGACAACATGTAGGAAGGTAAATACTGAATACACTCATTTATCTACTTTTTAATTTTAAGCTATCTTAAGTCCAAGTCCCAGTTGCATAATATGCATCGGTTTTCTTTTTTATATTTTGTTGTTGTTGGTGTGCATACATTGCAGCATTAGGTGTGTGATATACTAGCTGGAAGGTAAAGCTTGTTCTTTTTTCCCCTTAGCTTTCCTGATAGGTTTTGCTGTAAACTTGTATATAAATTAGATTGTACATGCCAGAAGTTGATCAATGGTTTAAGAAGTTTTCCCTGCTTCCAAATTTTGCAGATAGTGAATTGGAGAACTCATCTAAAGTTTCCTGAGGAAGCAAAGATATCTCCAGAAGCAAAAGATCTCATTAGTAAACTGTTGTGCAACGTTAATCAGAGACTTGGGTCAAATGGTGCAGATGAAATAAAGGTGTTGTATGGTCTGTCCTGTTCTTAGTTCTTTTGGAACTTAAAAATTTGCCAAAGAATAAGGAGCTAACAATTTTCTTATATATCTAAATATATCATAATTTCAGGTTCATCCATGGTTTGGTGATATTGATTGGCAGAGGATATACCAAATGGAAGCTGCTTTTATCCCTGAGGTTAACGATGAGTTAGACACACAGAATTTTGAGAAGTTTGATGAGGTACTCTCACCTCTATGTCGTGTTGCTGATAATCTGCATCTTTTTCATTATTGTTAGACTTACAGTATTTGATACATATGCAGGCTGACTTTCAATCTCAATCATCATCAAAGACAGGTCCATGGAGAAAGGTATTGTAAAATGGGTTATACTTAAAGTCATCATTTTTGTTTTGGTGCTTTAGATCTCATATTAGCCTCCAGGGATTCAAATCCATTCTTAAAACCATGGACAAACAGATAATTTTTGTTTTTGGTTTGGTCTATATCATAAGTCTATATGCAGTCTAAAAATTACATTCTTGCTCTGTTTGCCTCAGTTATGACATAATATAAGCATATAATTAGCTCGACTACTTTGGGTTTGTACAGTTATCTAAACAAGGTCGAATAAAATATATCGTCTGCTACTCTGCTGTATCCTCCCTCACATAGTTATCGTAATAAGTGACTATCTTTCTTCAATTTATCCGTTTTTCAAATTTTATGCATTTCTTCCTTTTGCTGTCTTTAAGAAATTGTGGTGTTTGTTTCCTTTTTTTTAACCCCTTTTCCTGTTTCGCTGTCTAATTTTTCTCTCCTTCTGGATATGTCTTCGTACAGATGCTTTCATCCAAGGACCTGAATTTTGTGGGCTACACTTACAAGAACTTTGAAATTGTGAATGATTATCAAGTGCCAGGCATTGGTATTACTGCTTTTGCTCCTCTCCTGCTTTGCGCTTTAGCATTTGTCTGTGTTTTGCATTTTGATTTTGTTTGAGCGACTGACTGAGATTGTATAAATCTGACTCTCCTGAGAAAGGAATGTAAAGAATTTGAGGTGCCTCAACACTTACTTGTATGCAATGTTGTACTTTTTCCGTGTCCTAGAATAAACATTTGTGGCCCTCAATCATTGTCCTAGTGTGCTTTTCGCACAATATTCTAATGCATTATCTAAAATTTTCATTTTAAAAATGACTCATGATATTGGTATAATGGTGACTACTTGCAGCTGAATTGAAGAAGAAAGACAGCAAGTCTAAGAGGCCGTCAATTAAGTCACTCTTCGGTAAGCTTGTACAACTGGAACTCTATATTGAGTTCATATCTCATTGATAACATTGACATCTTGCATAATCGAGTTATCGGGTCTTGGCTGAGATCCTTGATGTCGTGAAATTCCATTTATGATTTATAGTATTGCTGGCTTACCCTGCCCTGCCTGATTAGAAGAGCATGTAGACCTAGTTTCTCTATACCGTCCTTTTTCTATTAATGTCCTTTCCCTCCAGTTTTTCTCACATTACACAGAGTGGTGAAATAGCTGCTTTTGGATAAACCTGTCACTTCTTCACTTATCTTATCAAATAACAGCAAAAAGACAGTCTCACATTACTTCTTCAACACCAGAATGACTTGTTACTTTTGTTGGGTATACCTAAGACTTGTATGAGACATTCAAGGGAAAAAGTTACATTTATTTTATATATTCTTTTTCTAATTGAAAGTTACAGTTGCGTAGTCCAATATGATTTGGTCACTTTTCTGGAGTTCTTGTTCATTTGAGACAGTTACATGAAGGTCTATCTGCCTCTCAATCTTTTTGGTGGATCTCATTGACCCCCTTGAGTAATTAATCCAGCTCTTTATTTTCTCATGTTCTTCTGTCGTTTCAGAGGACGACTCATCAGATTCATCAGAAGCAGCAACCAGTGGTGATCAATCTGTTCAAGGAAGTTTCTTGAATCTCTTGCCTCCTCAATTAGAAGTTTCTCAGACTCAAACTGATTCTCCACCATCAAAATACTCATAAATACTTCTTCAAACATTAGGTGGCCAAGGAAATCCTGACCAATGATAGGTCTGGTCAGTTTATGATATTCCTTGTTGCATTAAAGCATATGGAATACAGTAAAAGGTGTAGGAAAAATTGTTTTATAAACTAATTTTCGACCTCGTTCGACTGATTCCATTTCCATTACTGTAAAATTTCCCCCAAAGTAACCAAACCAAAGTGTAAAGTGAATACTATTTGTTGATGGCTGATGCCCACCATTCTTTTTGTTTCAATCCTTTTACTGTCAAAGCTGCAAAAATGTATCTTGTACAAATGTATTAGTGTTATGCACTTGGGTTTACCTTGGTTAATGAAATATTATATTTCTTTTAAATTTTCTGATTCATATCTCCTTTTCTGAGATAGTTTATGTGACAGATGAAGTTGTGACAAAGTTCTGGTTTCTTGTTACCACATTAACATTGTTTTATAGGCATGTATGCTGAGCACACAAGATTAAAGCTGCAAAAATGTATCTTGTACTGTACATGTATAATGATATGTTATTTCCAGATGGGAAAAGTATGTGAAAGATGGGTATGAATGTGGTGACAAGCGAAAGGCCTAGTGGGACTTGAAAATGGGTTAAAAGTAACTAAGGGCCTGTTCTCTTCGGCATAAAACAGTTGAACTGAAATGACTAGTGATATGTGAGAGTAAAAGTATTGTCCAGAACTGAACTGAATTAAAAATAAGCTGGGAGATCAGTCCCCAAATCTCCATTTGTTAAGTACCCTTGTAGAATTTGGGAGATATAAAACTTACTACTAATCAAGCTTCACATGGTTAAATCGTAAAACTTGTTTTTCTATTACTCAAACATTATGAAAAGCTACATCTACTCCCAAATTCAATATGTTATATTTCAACCTTGAACATTATCTCAAATTAATTTACTGAATATCACTATTTACATTACTATAGTTCTCAATCAACTAATCTCAAATATATTCCTGAGAATATTTTGCGAAAAAGTTCCAAAATCATGTTATTTTTAAAAAATATGATTAAAATTGAAAAAAAGAGTTTAAAAACAACATGAAAGCGACATCTACCACAAACAAGCCAATATTTATAATTTATATTTCAATCCTTGACTGTTATCTTAAATTAATACTAGTCTTACATGCACGTAATGCGTGCGATAACGTGTGATAACAAATGAAGTAGAAAATAAAATTAATTGGGTAGAATAATTGTCTTTACATTTTGTTTTGTCAAAAAACTGATATTTTAAATGTCCTAATTTCCCCCCTTTTTTCATTCAAATGAAACAGTTAATTATCTTCTTTTCTTTTCTTTTTCCTTTTTCTATTTTTTGGTGTCCTCCATGCGTTGCCTTATAGAATAGAGCTACTGAATATCACTATTCATATATATTGTAGTTTTGAATCACTTAGATCTCTAATATATTCCTAACAATATGTTGTCAAAAATGTCCAAAATCATCAGTTAACTTTTAAAAAAATGTCATTAAAATTGAAAAAGAAGTGTACAAATTTAAAACATATTGTGTATCTGAATTATTTTTCATAAAAAAAGTAGGATGTTATTGACTTGCTATTTGTAGAATTCTTCAAAGACTGCTGAGAGACTAGTACAACCATATTGTTGAAAAGTTGCGGCCTCCTCGTATTAATAATGTCCAAAAAATGTTATTAATCTCGTATGATAATAATTAATAATGATGTGATATCCCAAATTACAAGTTGTCTCACCACAAAGCAAAAGATTAATTGACCAAGTAGCTATTGTATATTTGTATTTGATCTTTGCAATTAACAAGTTTCGACCTTAACCCCCTCTCTTTCTTTAAAATACTTTGTATTTTATACTGTTTTCGTGGTTCATATGGATAAAAAAAACAAGTTTCAATCCTAATCATAAAATCTTAGAATAGGATCTTTTGATTTCTATTATTTTGTCGGATTAACATCAACTTGTACACACTTGATCACTATTCAATATAATGGTTTTATGAGTGATTACTAATCTTATCATTCCTTGGTTGTTTACACTATTCACAAATTTCACTTTGATCATCATTTGTGATTTATACGCAGATGAACATATAGTTATGCGGGATCTTGTTAGATTCATCATAATATGTATTTTTTTAATATGTACTTTTTATAATTTTTACAAATACAAATCTAAAAATATATGTTTTCAAAGTTTTACATTGACATATGTAAAAAGTATAAGTGTGTAGATTAAAATGAAACGGATGAAATATATCTTAAAACGTGAGGGGATACACTTACACATACATCATGAAGAAAAGTAGAAAATCTGCCATACGAAATTTTGTAAGGTGGTGTTTGAGGGAATTACTACGACCCATCAATTATGTTGGAATAGGTCTAATTTTGGACCACCCACTCCCATCCTTTTAGTAGATTCATCTTGATACCTATTTTTATTGATATTCTTTGCTAAATTCTAAAGAAATGTAGTTATAATGATGTGACTCACAACTCACAAGTAGGTATAAAAGGTTATAAAATCCATTAATCGATTTGATGGTCTTCTTCCCCACACACAATATACTGTAAAAAAGAGTAGACAAAAAATTATATATATATATATATATATATATATATATATATATATATATATATATATATATCCCATATAATAATGATTAGATATTTATAGTAGTGAATTTTTATAGTCAAGCATTTCTATTTTTGATCATAAAAAAATAAATTTTAATTTTTTTAATGAATTACTCCCTCCGTCTCATAATATAATGTTTGTTTCTTTGTTACACGGTCTTCAAGACAGACTTTTGACCTTTGATATCTTCAATTCCTTATTAATAAAAAAATATAAAAAATTGATATTATGAAACTACATATTGAGGCGAATCTAACAAGATTCCACCTAAGTATGTTTTCTTGTATATATTAATGAGAATATTATTTGGTCAAAATTTTAAAAATTTGACTCACCTAAAATGAAACAAGCACTATATTATGAAAAGCGGGAGTAGTAGATAACAATGATGTAACTCATAAAGAAGATAAGAGAAAGATTGTACCAATCACATACTTCATTTTTTATTTAGGGGAATCACATACTTCATATACTTTGCCATAAATTTCAACTATATATAAATACAAATGTTATTGTATAAAATTACTACTAAATCTATTCAATATACCTTTTACTATTATATGATATTAATGATCAAACTTATTTGTCGTAATTATAAGATTAAAGTGAATTTGTTTTTATTGATTATAATGGATGTTGATAAAATTCAAAAGTTTAAAAAATTTCGAGTCGGTTAATAATTAAAAGCATCAAAATATAATACTTCGTAATTAGGAGGAAAATTTCATCCAATATTAGTGAAGTTTAACCAATGCATATACTTATCTTAGATGCTCGAGCTACCTCCTAACTGTTTTTTTTTTTTTTTTTTTGCTTTTAAGATACCTACTCTCAATTCTTGTAAAAAAAAAAGTTACTTACAAATATGGTTTCAATTTCCTAATTATAACCAAGCTATTAAATTTAGCAAACTTTGCCAAACACAAAGTAATACTTTTCTTTTCAACTTCTCATTAGTTGGTACAAACTTATCATTCTTAACTAAATTTGCCAAACATACTCCAAATTTTAATTGGTAGTGGTGAGATGGGGATAAGTGTGAATTTTAAATTGCATCCATCCCATTCCCATCGACCTTATTTTTTTATAGACATGCTCTAATCATATTTAATATCATATAGACAATATAAGTACAAATTAGAATACTACCCTAAATAAAAACACGCAACAATTCGATAACGAGTTGAATAATATCTTAATAATTAACTTTTTATTAAAAAAAAGACTTGTTATTTATCGACCTATTAAGACATACAATATTTTCGCTCCCACTTTCTACACATTTCCCTCCTTACTTAGTACTTAGTAGTCGGAGAACGAAACGAGCACAAGATGGACAACTACAATTCCGATCTTATTTTCTAACAAGATACACAAAACGTAAAAAAAAAGTCTTTTCTAGATGTTTTTGGGTTTTCCAATGAAATTATAAGAAACAAACTTACAGGCCTAATAACACATCCTCCTTCTCTTGCCAACATGACAACTTATATCCTTTCACTTTAGTCCGGCATCAGTAACACACTTTTTGCAAGTGCAAGTAAGGAAGTGAATATGGTATTTGTGGAAGAGGTGCGGTGATTTTGTTGTGATCAGTAGAGGAGAAAGATTTGCTGAACATGCATATATATAGAAACGTGCATATAAAATTAGGGTGGTAAAAGCAATACTTAGGTCACTTATTCAACTTATTTTATTTTATCGGATCTTATTTTATTCGATTTAATCTTATCTTATCTGATATTATCTAATCTTATCTTACCTTATATTTTACCGTTTCTAAATAAGTGCAACATTTGCATAGTGTTTACTACTCTTTAGAGTTTAAACTTTAAAAGAGTTTAAACTTTAATTAGTTTTGGTGATTTACATTTTAGGAAAAACATAGTTATGTGGAATATTGTTAGATTCGTCCGAATATGAATTTTTTTAATATCAACTTTTTATAATTTTTCTTTATTGATAATTGACGATATTAATGGTTAAAATAATGTATTGACAAACGTGAAAACAAGAAGTGTTACACTTATTTAGAAATGGAGGGAGTATGATTTTAGATAAGTTAAAATAAGTTGAACAGGATCGGACGTAATCACTTATAAAAAAAATCCCTTATACAAAAAAAGAAATGAATAGAAAGAATTTTTGATAGAAAAAGAACTTTTTGATAGAAAAAAGCTTTGTGATAGAGAAATTTTTTTAGAAAAACATACATCCTTTTCATCCTTTTTTGCTGTAGTACTGGTCATAATTTCGGTTAATTTTCTACCCCCATTCTCTTTCTGTCTCCCTCTGTCTTTTTCTGCTCTCTGTCTCTCTCTTTCTCTCTCCTCCTCCTCTTCTTCTTCTTCCTCTCTTTCTCTCTCTATCCCTATCTCTCTAAAACACACAAAAATGTGGTAATTTTATTTTCCAATGATTATTATCGTTATAGATGGTCTTTTCATGTACTGCATGAACAACGTATAATCAATTCCCTTTTTCCTGATTAGGGTTCCAGTTTTTTTCCCAATTTTATTTTATTTTTCTCTTCTTTTAAAGGTGGAAGATTTAGGGTTTTTCCCAATCTTGATGTGCACCCAACTTTGATTTGAGCGAGCCCAGAAGATTTTTTTTTTTGATAATTGATTTTATGTAAATGGGTAGTTAGTTAGTTTATTGTACAGCAAAGTTCTGCAAATTGGATTAATTTTTTTTTTATTTTGGGGGAAATTTTCTTCGTACATTGAGCTTATTTTCTGATCAATTCTGGGATTTAAGAGCTAAAGATTTTGACTTTTGGTTGAGTTGGGGGTAAATCTGAAACCCCATCAGATTATTTTTTGTTGGTTTTTGGGGGTGCAGTAGATTGGAAAAAAAAAAGGGGTAAAAGATGGATCAGGTAATTGGTGGGAAGTTCAAGATGGGGAGAAAAATTGGGAGTGGATCATTTGGAGAGCTGTATTTAGGTAAATTTTTGGATTGATTTTTTAAGTTTGTTTCAGAAATATGGTGGTTGACCAAATTTTGATGAGTTTGTTTGTTTGATTGATTGATCCAGGGGTCAATATTCAAACTGGTGAGGAAGTGGCTGTTAAAATGGTATGATCTTTTTCTGGGATTGTTTTTTCTATCTGAAAGTTGAAATAGAGTAGTTGACTTGTATATCTAAAAATCATTGCTTGTTTATTTAGTGCTTGATAAATGTGTGTTTAGATTGGAGGATGTTGAAAAAGAATGTTTTTTTTTTTGGTAGTTTTGTTTAAAATTGACTGTATGTTTCTTTTACATGTTGTCCTGGCTTCATTTTATCTAGATGGAGATGTATCACATATGACTTATGCTATTGTCTGCATTACTAGTTCATGCATATCATGGCAAAGGAGCCTCATTTGAACTCAAAGTTGTTATAGGGAATGTAGTGCACGTCTGCGTGTGTGTGTGTATATATATTCATTTTGTTGGATCTTTCATTGTACCTTTTTTTGTATTTGTGACAAAAGAATGAAACTTGCTTGTTTGATTGCTTGCTTGCTGTGTTGTTCTTTGGCAGCTGGCATTGGTTGTATGTGGCCAAAATGATTAGTGAAGTTGTATATTTCTCTTATCCCATGAAATAATTGTTATTGACGTTGTTATTGCAGGAATCTGTGAAGACCAAACATCCCCAATTACACTATGAATCAAAGTTGTATATGCTGCTTCAAGGAGGAAGTAAGCTCTTTATACTCCAATTTGGATTTCAGTAGCTTTGTTTTCCTTTTTGAGTATGTATGATTATCCACCGTTAATCAGTGATGTAGGAAGTCCAAAGTTCAACTGTTTGCATTCAGCTAGTTTTCTTTGTTCCGGGAAGATTCTCTTTCTTTATGGTTTATATGTGGTCTTTGTTGGAAATAGGAATTATCTTTCTCAAAGTTAAACACAGTTATACACTGAGGAAAAGCAAGGTTATATGCCTTCTGAAATTGGATGATTTAGTGGCTTAGTTGATGAACCTAATAGGTCCTTTAATTTTCTACCCTACTCCAGTAATGTTTACCTTCTATATTCTGTGTAATGCATCATACATCTGCTTATCTTCCAAGGTCAATTTGCTGTGACAGGCTATGTTTGACATTTGCCATTCAATGCTTAGGGTGAAGGATATGAAGTCAATGCAATATCATATGTTTCGTGCCTCGAACTTTCTAGCCTTTCCCCACTGACAAATAACTTCCTTTTTATGGTTCCTGGCCTTTTTGTATTCTAAAACAACTATTATAGAGTGATGTACCCTACACTTTCTAACATGACTAGATAATATGTGGAAAACACTAAACACAGTAACATGTTTGTCACCATACAAGAGAGTGTAAAAGCATTTTGGTAATCCCTTATGTGGCCGCACTTTGCTTCCTCTCTCTTGTTTGGTTACAAACATTTTTCAGCGTTTAACCATGCTCATAAAATATATATATTCTCAGATGCCCCTGAGGCATCAAGGCCTCCAAGTGAACCTCTGTTTCGCGGTATAAGGTTGCCACAGTTCTTTATTTCCTAAACTTGTGCATAGGGATGCTGAATCAATTGTACTGCCTGCAAGAAATTTAAGCCTGGACTTTCAAGACAACTCTTGTCTGAACATTTTTTTTGTTGTTGAAGCTGGAGTTCCCCATCTTAAATGGTTTGGAGTTGAAGGTGAACATAATGTCATGGTAATTGATCTTCTGGGACCGAGTTTGGAAGACCTATTCAACTACTGCAGCCGGAAGTTGTCACTGAAGACAGTGCTAATGCTTGCTGACCAATTAGTAAGTATCTTCAAATTCTTGTTGTACATCCTGTTCTGGAGCTTGTAATGATGTTTTAATCTTTTCTTTGTTTTCAGATCAACAGAGTTGAGTACATGCACTCAAGAGGCTTCCTTCACCGTGACATAAAACCTGATAATTTTTTAATGGGACTTGGTCGCAAAGCAAATCAGGTAGTTTTTAGTTTAATATTTTGATGCTAATTTGTCTTGTATTGTGGTGTGGTCAGATAAAAACGAAATAAGTTTTTTTACCCTTAGATTGTTAACTTGTCTTGTATGGAAAGATCAAATTTGGAGAAGACTTTAGGAGGGCAAATGGAAGTGCTCAAAGTAGACTGGCATCGAAGTGATTATTGCATCTGAATAATTGGAGGATGCAAGTTTGGCTTTGAAGTTACATGCTAGGGTTATTAATAGCGCTTATTATATTAATTTGATATTGTAACATGGGAGATTATTAGCCCCTTAAAAGTGAGAAAAGGAGTAAATTACAGTGTCAGGTTATGAATTGAGTAGATAATCCTTCTTTTGTGCAAATATATGATGCTCCGGGGTACTAATTTTGGAGGAAAGGGAAATTGATTGTGCAGCAATTAACACGCTTCTCATCTCAAGATAATGCATGACTAATGAGATTCTAAACAGCTTTTTCCGTGACATGAGCCGAAAGATAATTCGTGATATAATATTTTGGAGAAAAAGAACATTTGCTAAGAGAACTTGCAGATCTATTGAGTAGGCTTTCTGTTGTTTGAACTGAGAGCTAAGAGACTGTCAACTTCTTTGAAAAGTTTACATGTCTTTTTACAAGAACAGGGAGCTAACATGCTGCCATGTCTATCCTGATGTAGGTGTACATTATTGATTATGGGTTAGCTAAGAAGTACAGGGACCTGCAAACTCATAAGCACATACCTTACAGGTAATCAATGGAATGGTCTATCCTCTTTTATTGTACATATGTCCTTCGTCTTTGAATTTTGTTTATCTAGTTGCCTTCTTGGTCCCATCCATTTAAATCAACGTCTTTTGAGGGCTTTGTGTGTTTACCTCCCTCCCCTTTAGGTTGTTCTTTGTCTTCGCTTTCATAGCTAAATAATATCCTATGCTGTTTCAGGGAGAACAAAAGCCTGACTGGTACAGCACGCTATGCAAGTGTCAATACTCATCTTGGAATTGGTTAGTAGCTGGTGTATAAATTTTGTGCCACCGAGTCATGGGCCACTTTGTCAGCTTGCACGGAATCTGACTTCATCTGATTGTTTTGCAGAACAAAGTAGAAGGGATGATCTTGAATCTCTTGGTTATGTTCTTATGTATTTCCTTAGAGGAAGGTACTGCTTTTTTTATTTTTATATTTTGCCTCTTTGTTTGTCATCTAGGGACCTTTTGTTCGCTATCTTTATTTGTTTATAAGATGTTTATCTGTGGTTTTATCTATGTCAGCCTTCCTTGGCAAGGGCTAAAAGCAAATACCAAAAAGCAGAAATATGATAAAATCAGTGAAAAGAAGATGATGACTCCCATTGAGGTACTATGGCATTTCTCGACCTTATATTTGATGTTTAATATATAATTGGTATCTTGAAGCCGTGATCCTCAAAAATACCATGCCTATACCTTCAAGCGTTCTCTTACCTGATGCCTATTGGGTGTGACATCTGTTGTGGTGGTTTTCACCTTTCTTCAATTTATTTATCAATTGCTTGTTACTTCAAAAAAAAATTATATATTTCCATTAACTTCTTACTTTGCATGCTACTTTTTGAAAACTGGAAAGATTACCACATCTAACTAGGATATGTGTTCAACAGGTTCTTTGCAAATCATATCCGTCAGAGTTTGTATCATATTTCCACTACTGCAGATCATTACGCTTTGAAGATAAGCCCGATTATGCGTATCTGAAAAGACTTTTCAGGGACCTATTTATTCGAGAAGGTAATTGTCGTGAAAAATTCTCATCTTTATCATTTGAGAGTTTTTTTTTTCAGATTTGATGTTGTACATTGATCTATAGTGTTTAAGCTCTCTCTGCTATATAGTCTGTGATTCTCTTGAGAAATTGATTTACTAGCAACACATTAGCATGAATGAAATTTTAATTATGACCTTTGCATAGGTTATCAGTTCGACTATGTATTTGACTGGACAATAATGAAGTATCCCCAAGTTGGTGGTAGCTCTAGAACACGGGTTAGTTTTTCTTTGTTTTTGTGGAATAATTAGTTACTACCTTTTTTTGTAGCCTAACTTATTGTGTTTTCCAGTATCCTGGTCCGAAGCCAGCTGTAAATGGAGGACCATCTGCGGAAAGACCAGAAAGACCAGAGAGACCCTCAGGTTTGTGTGCTCTCCTGTCCTTTTCTTGTGCAGTCAACATTATTTTAATTCAAGCATAGAGTTAACTGTTGATGGACCAGATGTAAGAATCAGATTTTTTTTCTTGGTCCTCTGGTATCTTCTTCAGTATGATCCTCGGCCAAATCCATATTACAAAGTCGTCTTGATTTGAGTATCTTCTGTAATAATATATATGTAGACCCAGCTACTCCCTTGATGGCTGATTCTCACTTCATATTATGTCTTTCAGTAGGGCGTGAGCTTCGGGATAGACTTACCGGTGCAGTAGAGGCTATTTCCCGGCGAAATGCTTTAGGCTCTGGTGATCAGTCCAAGCAAAGGACCTCACAAGATGTAACTACATCCCGAGACATGGTAAATTTTTTAGTAGTTCTTTCTATCTGTGATCGGTGGTCTATATTTTTTCAGTGCAATTGCTGGCAAACTGTTTTTTTTATAAAAAGAACTAATTAATATCTCTTATAAAGACAAGTAGATAGAGTACATCAGGATACCTTCCTCTCAAGTGTCGAGGGGAATACCTAATGAGTCCAATCACAGGATCGAGATGCGAATCGGGCTATTTCTATTATTAATTAACACGAGGGATGAAACTAGATATCCTGGATTAACAATCCAATCTGCTGCACGATTGCCTTGTGTTAGTTAGATGTGCTGGACCTTCGAATCTTCAAATTTCACAAGGACCTTTCAATATTTAAACTCCATGATCCTCTATTAACACTGCTGTACTTCTTTGATCATAGTAATGTAGTATTGTAGCTGGTTCCTTTATCCAAAAATTCCTTGATTATCACATGGGCATGGGCCTGGGCCTTTCATCATTCATGTCTTATTCCATTCCGAATGTTATCTGTGCTGCTTTACAGGTTCCACTTGCTGTAGTTATTGAGAATAAGTTTTGAAGATTGCTTAATTTCAGTGCACAAACATGTACCTTCATGCTGCATAATCATAGTTTACATTTCACTTTCGAGTAATTCCAAATAGGATTATCTAAGTAACTTCTGCTTTGCAAATTCTAGCAAAGAGACTCCGAGAAGGCAAACCTCTCCCGAGTTAGCAGCACTTCTAGAAGAGCTGCAGCTGTCTCAAGCAACAGGCCAACCTCCTCTGGTGACCTTGGGGAGAGCCGTGCAGCTCGACTTGCCTCTAATGGGGTTCACCGCCACGCCTCAAATGTACAGAGGCTTCACCAGGGAACAGAAACCCGGGCAGCTTCACGAACACGTGCTTCTGCTTCACGAGGGATCCGTGATGACCATATCCGTAGCTTCGAATTGCTGTCTCTCAGAAAATAGGTGGGAGTAATTTGTTCAGTAAGTCAAATCTTGCAAAGCCAAAATGGGTAATTGCATATTGTTGATTTTGATCTGGTGCTATACTTATATATTACTACCATTTTTAATCATCATGGACTGGTATTCTATCTACCCCCAATTTCTTATATCCTGATTTAAGAATTTTTTGACCAAATTAATGTGTTATCCATTTTTCCGTGGCTACATTCAAGATACAGAGAAGTGTATTTACAAAATTGATCGGCTATGTATAATTTTATGCTTTTTGCTATGTTCGAAAAGGGTGTAAAGATGTGGTTCGCATCTCGAGTAGCTTCAAACTCGAGTTTTAACTAGTTCTGAGTAATATCATTGTGGATTCTTCCTCTTATTCAAGATTTCATCATACAATCGTCCTCCAAAATTACATACATTTCTGTTCGGGCCAACAAGGAGTAGGAAAGTAGGATTTCCAAGTCTGAAGGGACTAAACTACGTTATACCTTCGTCTTATGTTATCTTAACGAACTTTTTTAATCACGGCGATTAAGGAAAATACTTTTCTTGCTCCTTATTGCGTGATGTATTGTTATTTGATCTTTATGTTTACTGGTCACATTTAAATTCCAATACATTTAAAGATAGATATTTCTGAAAGGCTTGTGAAGTAGTAGTATCTTGATATGTAATATTTAGAGAGACATATACCAAATTTTCAGAGGGATGGCTACCATTTTGAAGAGGATATGTAATCATAAATTCCAGTGTAAGGTTGCCCATTTTTATGGAGGGATAGTAACCCATACTTGAGGACAGTTCTTCAATGTTGTAAGGTACCGTAATATGTGGACTAGGGAGTTGGGACCATACAATACTCTTTCATGCAGTAGGAGCGTCGAGCTATCACCTAAGAGGTACATGAAGCCAATTACTCAGTCTGGCTTGAAATGTTGCTGGGAAGCAGTTTGTAAGCTATTATTGAAATGTGTTAATTTAGTGGATATCAACTATTCTGGTACACGGGACGTGCGGTGATCTCTTGCCACCCTATTGGTGGCAAAAATGCACGACGCAAATGGATGCTTGCCCAGGCACGAGCAAGGTCATCCGATAACGACATAGTGAGGGAGACTTTGCTTCCTTGAGCGATGGCTTGAAAAGAAGAAGAGTCGGACACGATCATTGGTTAAGCTTTGCTCTGTCTTGAGTCCTTTCCTCTCTCCAAAGGGTTGATCAATATTCTTAGGTGGTCATTTTCGATGGGAAATCAAAGTGGTTCTAGGAACTTTATAATAATGAAAATGTTATGATTATCATATACATTTAATATGACCATCTAAGAAGTTCTAATGAAGAATGTTTTAGTTTACCTTTACAAAAAGAATTGAAATAACTTGTAGGACTAATAACTTTCAATAAGTTAAGATTATTCTAATAAGCTGTCAAATGCTAAGTATCAATATATTTAAATAAGTTTAATTAGTTTCCAAAAAGTTCAACAAAGTCTAGGTGAAAAGAACGTAATCTGGTGTCATGAAAAATTGCTATTAATAAATACAATAGTTGATATATTGAAAAGTAATAAGTAAGTTCATCATAGTTATTTATTATTATGTGAATTTACAATTTGTACGATCATGTTAATAGTAGATTTTTACCAAAAATAAAATTAAATAGAAGCATATGAGGGGAAGACTAGAAGATGCAAACATCCTTATACAAAAAACAAAATTGTCAGAAGAAAACAAAGTGAGTAAATAAAGTGTTTTTACTGGATACTAATTATGAATCTCTTAAATATCTACGAAAACGAAAAAGAATTCATCTGGTATTAGAATTTGTCTTATTAAGAATTGATAACTTCGTGCTTCCGACAATTTGTTTAGATGGAGAACATGTTCACCAAAGACAACGAGAAAACTCGATTGTGATTAAATACTTCAATCAAAACTAACTTTAATCTGTTATATAATATAAATATTCAAAAGAAAATTTTACCTATTATAATTCTTCATCATAACTCGAAGAAAATATAATTGATATAGAGGTGATTGTATGGGCTAGGTTGGGCCGGGTTTTGCCCAAAAATAGTGACCCATTTCAGTCCCAAACTTCAGCAGCGTTCACTATTTTGAGCCGGATCAACATTTCTAAATTTAGGTTGCCCGTAGCCTTTTTTTTGCGCTAATCACGAGTAGAAAAATTTTGCCCAAAACTCGTTACTTTTGGGCCGGACTAGACTAAGGGGGAAAAGTTCGGTGTACGATTTAGATTAGGGCCTAATCCAATCCGATCTGAACAAAATATTGATTTTAATTTTTCAATTCGAATCCAAACCAATTAGAGTTTGAATTTGATCCAATCCAATTCGAATTTTCATAATATAGGTTGGATCCGATCCAAAATTTCATTTTTTTAAAACTCTAGTTTCTCGATAAAATAAATCAAGCATAACGACAACCTTAGTAGATTTAGGAAATGAGGAATTAAGTGTTGTTGGGGTTTTAGGGAAAGAGTTGAAGTGCTACGTCTACTAGGCTATACACTATGTTTTTTTTAAAAAAAAAAATCAGTTAAGCACTTAAGCCCAATCAAGATATATAATATAAAACATATTACTATTTGGTTATATTGAATTTTTGGATCCAATTACCCTAAATCCAATTCGATCTGAAACTCCAAATTTTCAAAATATCTCAATTCAAATCCAGTCCTTAATTCATTTTGGATTGGATTGAATTTTATCCGAATAACTTTTGCCGATAGACCGAACCCAAGTTAACAACCACTAAATTTTCATTACTTCAATAAAATCAACCACAATTTGACATGAGAAAAAGATTTTTATTTTCAAGTATAATTGTCCTTATTTCGGTAATCTAATGAAGGAAATACATCCACGCAATCCAATATAATTTTACAAAAGATATCAAGCTCAACA
This sequence comes from Beta vulgaris subsp. vulgaris, assembly GCF_026745355.1. Taxonomy (NCBI): domain Eukaryota; kingdom Viridiplantae; phylum Streptophyta; class Magnoliopsida; order Caryophyllales; family Amaranthaceae; genus Beta; species Beta vulgaris. The sequence goes on along the minus strand of NC_079206.1, from coordinate 66,405,023 downwards.
AATAACAAATTCATTTCTCCTCTATTTTTAGTTTTTTTTGTTGGTGCGAAAAATCATTATTCTTCTCACACCAACTTACTCTACTCAAAAAAAAAAAAAAAAAAAAAAAAAAACTCTTTAGTCTTCGACGTCTTCTTCTCTCTCACCGTTACTCAACCATTATCTCACTTTCTCTCTCCTCTGGTAATTTCACTTTCTCTCTCCTCTTCTTGAAATTGATTTTTTAGGTTTCGGAAATTTTGCAGTAATTCAGTTGAATTTGTGTTTTCTGCGATGAATTTTGCAGGTTATAATAATAATAAGGAGGAAGATTTTGATGAGATAGTGTTGAGTTCATGAGTTGAGACTTTGATTTTTCATTTTTTTTTGTGAGATATTGAAGGTATAACAATGGCGGCTTCAGCTTCTGTTGTTTCTGGTGGTGTTTCGAAACTTCAAATTTGTAATAAGTTGAATAATTTTGGGGAAGAACGTAGTTCGGAAAATGTTGCAATTTCTAGGTCGTTTTCTTCTTCTAACCCTAAGTTTCCGCGATTGAGTCTTCGTCGACCTCCTCTGTGCTCTTCCAAGTGCAGGTACACTTCTTTTTTTAAATAGTAGTAATACATGGTTTTATTACTCGCGTAATTTCATATTGTTATATTGTGGCATTAAATTTCAATGTAATTACTTGTTAGTTTTAGATATTAATGCAATATGAGTAATTAATAACTCCTGTATAAGTGTGCAAATTTCATTTTATGTATGTTTTTTTCTCTTTTCTTGATTCTTTTTGTTATTTGTTTGCGGAACTCTCATACTTTGGAATTGATTACGTTTACTATTTTGGGATATCTAAGAAATACTTTCTCCGTTTCAAAATTGTTGCACCGTTCCCGCTTTCTTGAACGTTAATATCTCTAGTTGCGTATAAGTAAAAATGATAAAAAGTTCATATTTGAAATCCTTGTATTGAGATAACTTTAACAAGATCCCACTTGACTAGGTTTTTTCTTATATAATGGTTAGAAAAAGCTTGTCAAAGTTGTTTCATGAATAGTATCCAGATGTTAAATGGTGCAACTATTTTGAATCGGAGGAAGTAAGTGTCATCTAAGAAGGAGATTGATATATGTACTGACTGGGTAAGCAACCAAGTAGATATAGACGATTAAAAAATTATTAACTATGCTGAGTTGGAATCCACTAATTATTAGTGTATAGGTGGATTGTCTAGTGGGTAGACAAAGTTTTTTCCATCTAAGAAGTAGAAATGGTTTATGATTGGAGTTCTTGGAAGGTGCACTATGTGCGGAGAGTGTGGGAATTGCCCAACATAGTGTTAATGGTTATTGGTATGTTAGTAAAATAGTATCATTTCCTTAATTAAAAGAGGTTGTGATGGAGGGAGTATCAGGTTCGATTGGTTAGACTTGAAACATTTTCAATGGGAAACACAATTGTATTGTTTGGTTATGTTTATTACATGAATGCTTAGATTGGAAAAAGTAGAATATAAATGGAAGGGAAAGGATGGACAAGAGGAGGGAAATAGAAGGTACGGAATAGGGAGGAACATGTTGCATTTCTTACCTAAGAAGGAAAATGTTGTCCATTTTTGGAAGTGTTTTCCTCCCTTTACAAACCAAACGAAGGAAAATGAAAAAAAAAACCCGCCAACCAAACACTCCTTATTATGGAATCAAGGAAGTCCTTTGTGGGAGCTTTCAGATAGGACATGGGTCTCAAGTCGAGGAGGCTTAAGTAGCCATCAGTAAATCTATGGAGGGGAACTTTTTGTTTAGTAGAATGGTAACTAATTAAAGTAGTAACGTCTAAAGACTTATTTGATTGGTGTAATACAAGGTGACAGATGGAATCTAGTTCATTGTAGAAGGCACACTAGTCTTTTATATGTATTGAACCATGACACAACAAAGGGAAAGTATCTGGAAATGAGGACTATGTTAGTCTAAGGATGGTACTCAACAGTCAAAGATGCTTTATATTAGTCTATGGATGTTACTCTATGGAAGCCATTAATTCGAGGTAGCAAAAGCTCTTTCTTGGGCAATATCAAGGTCTATATTTTATTTTAGCAGCGTCAAAGTGATTTTGAGTCATTTGGTAAGAGTGTAAGGCATGTCCTTCACCTAGGAGATCAATCAACCAAGCGTTGAACTAGATGTTTATTTCTGCTTCCTTGTTACATCCGTCATCTTCGTAGTCCATATTGCAATGGAAAATTTTCTAGGAAACATCATATGTCGCAGTATTATATTTAGTTTTGGAGAGAGGTAAACTTATGTTACTAGTAATATTAATTATAGTAAGTGAGATCAAGTGTTCCTCTCACTGTGGGTAGGGGGAGCGGGATTGTGGTGAGTCACTATGGGATGAAAGGATCCAAATGAAGAGGTTAAAAGGACGCAACTTGTTTTTTTTTTTTATAATTGGGGTGGCAACACTATTTTAATATAAGAGACAATATGAGCTAGGCAGAAAAGGGGTGGAAGTCGTGTGTTTTACTTTATAGATCTAGATAGCACTATAAATTTGAAAATATTTTTTTCCTTTTACCATAAATTAACTTATAGGAACTTATAAAGCTTGAAGGGGCTTTGTCCTTATTATTAGATCAATTCGTACTCTCTTAGAGGAGCATGCTACATGTTATTGTCTTTATGAGGTGTCAAAACTATTCGTCTATTCCTTTAAAAAATCTGAACAAGTGAATTTATTGTTGGTGTCTTCTATTAATTTGCTTCGGCCTTCCCTTCAATCTTCTAAAGGACATACTTCAATTTTATCTATCTATTTATTTGTACTGTTGGAGGTCTTTGTTCTGCGTGAACCTGGCTAATTCTGACTTCATGTCCTCTTCCCCTTTTATGATATTTTTCAAGTTGGATATGTGTACCCTATTACTAGACATCATTCTCAGAGACTCTTGTCTGGCTATGGATATTTCAGTTTTGAAATCTTGTAAGTTGGTCAGAAAAGCTTGATACTACCTTGTCAGTGTCTCTGTAAGTAAAAGCTTGTATATGTTCTGCCATTGTAAATCTTTTGTGCTTTTGTGAGTATACAAAATATACTTCTCTTTGTAAAATTGCTCTGATGATGAACCATTGTTTTCCTTGCTGATTCTTCAGTACTTTCTTTTAACATTTATATTCTTTTTTGGGGGCTGGGGGGTAGGGGTGGGGAAAGGGGTCTATTCACGTGCTCTATTACATGTATTTATACAGCCTTCTGAGTTACTGCTGAAGAGTGAAGATAGGGCACTGTGATTTGGGATCTTTCATTCTCTCTGCGTACGTATCTAACATCTATAACCTATCAGCACATAGGATCTCTTCCATGGGTAATGTTCCTATGCATGTTTAAATGTCGCGCTAAGGCATTAATTGTTAAGTGGTGATCGGATATTCAGAAACTGGAAGGATACTATGTGCTTATTGGTAGTTAGAGCTGGATTGGGGATAAGGTGGTCCAATGGTGACTCTTCGGTTTCCTCCATATGTGACACATGATCTACAGTTTGATAGGCAACCGGAGCTCCAGAGTCCAGAGTCCTCAAATTAGAAATACTTTTGAACCTGCTAACTAGTTACGTGTGAAGTGGTTCACAAGTCTGACAACAAAAGGTTCTTGTTGCTGGCTTGTGTTTGTGATCCAGGATATAGTCATCCCTAGGTAGTTTATTGTGAATCTGAGGCTTAAGACATCAATATTTGTATTAGAAACCACTTTAGGAACAGATTGAAGCGAACATGATTTCTTGCTTTGAAATAGGTAGGTGAATAGTTTATGTGAATGTCAAACAATGCCCTCGCTTCATCTCTCTTTCGGGGTGGAGGGGGTCAAATGCCTGATATAATTTGCTTTTAGTTTTTGTGTGTTAACTGAATTATTTCATTGTTGAATATCATTAATCCTGCTTTATATAAATGCTCTTAGAGTTGTAGTCAACGTGCAGGTTACTCCTATCTGGTTTCTTTTTCCAATATAATACTTATTTTTCTTTTCGATCATATGGTTGTAAGGTTGTCAAATGATGGTCGAACAATCGTAACTAGATCACTTAAGATGAGGAATAATCTCTGGAGGCAGAAGGGGTTTATTCTTACAGAGCAGATGCCGTTGGCAACTTTAACCAGAGATAGAATGTACTTGTGCTGCAACCACACTCGTCGCAAAAGTGGTTCATTTGCTAGGAGTTTTAGTTCAAGATTTTCATCAGACATATCAACATTTCCATTGTCGAAGAACGTGCTTGACACTGTATGTGTAAGTAAGCGCCTTTAAAGAACTAATTAATTGTTAGTGAAACTTATCATCTTAGGCTTCCTAAATGTTTGAATATAGTTATGTATTGCATATTTGTGGTGGAATCTAATCATGCATCCATAAGTATTTAACTATTTGATGCTGCACCTACTTTTTACGAGTTGGTGAATTTTTTTCCTGCCTGAATTCATTGAGGGGATATCAAAATGTCAATCAAATGTGGTTTCTGCATGAGTAGTAACATATCAATAGATACTATTTTGCAAATGCTGGCAGCTGGGACTATATCTTGGAATTTGGTTGCCATCCAATGCTCACTGAAATCCAAACATTTTTCAGAATATATATATATATATATATATATATATATATATATATATATATACGATAATTGAAATAGAAAATCTCCAGCAAACGATGCTTATAGCTATCAGGGACTCATCGTTCCTACAATTGAAATATTGCATGGCTTTGAGGTCTGAGCCTTCGAATGACAAACATAGTTTGAACACACTGCATGCCATTCAGGCTGTAAATCAAATCCAAATTGCTTAGGCTTGGGAAGTAGATGTTTGACTGATTAAGCAGCTTAAGAATATGTTTGTGACATTAGTTTCATGTAACTTTAGGCTGATGTCATCATACATGATTTTTTTTTTGCCCCAGTAATCGTTATTTAATATAAATGATTTGCAACGAGATACTCCTTGTTTTCTGGGAAATGATAAAATCACATCTTTTCTGGTACTGTGTTACGGCTTTCAGTTTTCTTGTGCTTATCTTGAGATGGCTTCTGAGCACATTGATTATTTGTGTGTTTTTAGATGAAGCAACATCATGTTCGATGCTCGGCTGTTGGTCCAGATGAACCACATGCAGTTAGCGCAAGTTGTCCGGAGGAAATATCAGAGAAGCCGGGATTGGACTTTCTGGATCTCGAATTAAGAAGAGAAGAAGTAGAAGAATTTTTGAATACCGAACTTCTATCTCACCCCAAGTTATACCGAGGTCAATTGAAAAATGGGCTACGCTACATCATTTTGCCCAATAAAGTTCCACCAAACAGGTACCTGTCACCTATGTCCTATATCATAGGATTTCTTTTCCCCATGTCTTGTTAATCCTTTGATTTTTTGAAGTTACTATATCACTTTGATTAAGAACCTAAGGATACAATCATGACTATCATTAAACTCATGCTACCTAAGTTGTTCTTCAATCGGTCTGAGATTTTAGATGTTATGGGCGAGTGCTCTAATCTAACCCTTTAACTGATCAGAGTGGGGATCTGGGGGAGGTTGCTTGGCTTCTAGGGCCTTCATTTTCATCCCTCCCACATAGTAGGGAGACAGCATCTTACAGCCTGATTTGAGGATGGTGAGGACATCTTGACTGTACGCCATCATGTTCACCATCTAGCACCCCTATGTTTTTTTCTTTGTTTTTCCCCTGCTCAATTATACTCGTAGGCTGTACAACAAATAGGCAGCTTACTATTTATTTTTGTGAAATGGTCTCTTGTCTTTCCTACTACTTTCTTGGCAGACAAGTTGTTCCTATTGAGTGACTAAGGAAGGTGTTATCATTCTGTGGCTAGAAACAGAATTGAAATGGTCTGTAGATGGAGGTGTCTGATTACAACTCACCTAGTTTACTCTTGATTGTCTTTTTCTGTCGCTTATATATGGTGTTCTTAGTGTGACTTGGGTGTGATGGTTTCCAATATCATGTTTCACCCCTTAGACACGCTCAATAATGTTCACATTAGATTCATGACAATTTTGCTCGTATGAAACTTATTGACCTGTAGTTCTACTTCTCCATTCTTCTTTGGTCTTTCTTATTGCTACTATAAGCATGTAGTTCTAACATTTTCTTCTTAATTCTAGGTTCGAAGCACATATGGAAGTTCATGTTGGGTCTATTGATGAGGAGGATGATGAGCAGGGGATTGCACATATGATAGAACATGTTGCATTTCTTGGTAGTAAGAAGCGTGAGAAATTGCTTGGCACAGGAGCAAGGTCTAATGCTTACACAGACTTCCACCACACGGTCTTTCATATTCACTCTCCAACTCATGCAAAGGTTCGTTGCTTTTATCCGTCAGACATTGCCATTTGACTGGGGCATAGTTATTATATGATGGATTTTCAGTTGTTAATCAGGTTTAAATTAAAAATAAAGGAGTTTGCTGCCTCCCTCTTAGCTCCCTTGGCTCTTTTTTTAGGGGTAGACAATAAACTAATTACGGCAGGCACATGATGTAGAAAATCATAAATGGGAAGCATCTTTTTTTGTATTGTATGGATTCTTTCTTTCATCTAAAACTATTATGTCAAAATTTCTATGAGAATGCATGAGACTTCAGACCTCAATAAAAATATTGAAAATCTAATTTCACTTGGAGAACGGCTAAGTTCACTTCCTATACCATACTTCAATTTGATACTTACTATTTTCAAAAATGTGATGCCATCATTTTTTTGTACTGAAATTTATTGATTTCCATATGGAGTTTTCTTATTCTTCTCCTTGTACTAGCTTTGAGCTCCTACTTTTGTTTTGTTTTAAAAATTAATGCATGAAGAGTTGCTTGCTGATACTATAAGGTAGTGCTGATTTGCTAATTGCTAATGAGTTCTGCTGTAGTTATCGCAAACTTTCGAGGGTGTGTGGCAGGAGAAGATACATATGTTTGTACTATAAGTGGAAGCAGCTTGAAGCCTGGGGGGACAAAGAACATATTAGAGAATGATTAGCATATTTGGGGGAAATTTAGCATTAGATTAGTGACTTTGCTGATGTAAGTGATTAGTTCAGAGCATATTTAATTAGAATGCCATATCCACAGGGAAATTGGGTTTGAATTCCCAAATTTCTTACATACTTATCAAACTGCTAAGCTCCCAAACACATATGCTATATGCTAATTGCTATTTGCCAATAAGGCCTTGGTAACATATATATGCAATTATATATACTGATATACACACTAACTGCATATTTGTGGTTGTTGTTAGGACTCTGATGGTGACTTGCTGCCTTCCGTACTTGATGCTTTAAATGAGGTAATAATCGAAATTGTGGCACAATATGCCAAAATTTAACCGTATATCTTTTCCACCTTGTAAGCAACTTCATATAGTCTTTGATAGATTAAGTAAAGATACTTCTTATGTCTTTTCATGCAGATAGCTTTCCACCCGAAATTTCTTGCGTCTAGGGTTGAAAAGGAAAGGCGGGCAATATTGTCTGAACTTCAGATGATGAATACTATAGAATATCGTGTTGATTGCCAGGTGTGTTCAGGTGGCTCTGGTTTTTGGATACTTTGTGTTTGCTTGTACTGTTTTTTTTGTTTGTTTACAACATTACTGACTCCTCAGTGTAATTCATTTCTTTTTATTTAGCTGCTTCAACATTTGCATTCAGAGAACAAATTGAGTGGAAGATTTCCTATAGGATTAGAGGAGCAGATCAAGAAGTGGGATGTTGATATAATAAAAAAATTCCACGACCGCTGGTACTTTCCTGCAAACGCAACTCTGTACATTGTCGGGGATATAGATAACATCTCGAAGACTGTTTACCAAATTGAGGTAAGAGGTGAATGCCTGAGTTGCTTGTGTTTTTGTTGGTGCCTTCTCTAATTATGGGTTTCATGTTACTCTTTGTGATTAAAATGTAGGCTGTATTTAGCCAGACTGGATCTGAGAATGAGACAGTGGCTTCCCCACCTCCAACACCTAATGCGTTTGGTGCGATGGCTAGTTTCCTAGTGCCTAAACTCTCTGCTGGCCTTGGAGGAACTTCTCAAGATAAGGCATCAAGTTCTGACCAGTCAAAAGTTACTAAAAAGGAAAGACATGCAATACGTCCTCCTGTCCGGCACAATTGGTCTCTACCTGGAAGTGGTCGTGTATCTGACCCTCCCCAGATATTTCAGCATGAGTTGCTTCAGAATTTTTCATTTAATATGTTCTGCAAGGTAAGGAAAGCATATTGTCTGCTACTTAATATTTTAAGAGTTGTGTGAAGCTTGTTTATTTCTTACTGGTTAACGTATTTGTCTGTGAGTTTTTGGCTTTTGGTGTTTGCTCTGTTCCTGTTGTATCAGTGTTCGAACTCTATTGTTGAGCAATCAGATAACTTAAACCCTTGTGCATAAATTGAACTGCTCCACCTGTTTTATTCCCAAATGAATAATGCTTGTATGTCTAAAAGATAGACCCAGTACCTCTCTCCATGAACCACTGGAGTCTCTTGGCATAAAGGTTGTAGTTTAATCATGCGTTCATGTCTTCCCCATAAGATATCTGGAGAGTGGAGATTGGGAGGGAAATTGGATAGGCTAGAATAAATTAGAAATTTTATCTTCACCATTTTGAAGTTGGCGAATCCATTTTTGTTAAGAAATTGGTCAAAGTGGTGTTTGCTTCATTAAAGGAGGGTGGAGTAGCTGCATTTTATTTTAAATATCAGTGGACCATTTGCTGTTGGCATATAATTTTTCATTTTTCTCAATCTTCACTTGTAGGATAGATTTTGAAAGAAAAAGTCATTGTTAGCTTTTAGTTCGTATTCCTGGTCATCCTACTTCTCCTTACACTTTCACATTCTGTTGTGTCGTTGCAGGTTCCGGTGAATAAAGTCCAGACATATGCTGATTTACGGAATGTACTAATGAAGAGAATTGTTCTTTCTGCCCTGCATTTCAGGATTAACACCCGATACAAGGTGCATTGATCTAGATATAGTTTGCTGTTTCATTTCACGCGCATGAATTTGATTTCTATGATCTCCTTTGAAATGTTGTCATTGTATATATGCTTCTAAAATAATTATACAAGTGTTGTCTGTATAGCAAGGTATATCTGAGTTCTTTATGTTATTTATCTGTGCATTTGCAGTGCTCTTAGACTTTGGCATAGTACATTGTATTGAACAACAGTAAGAGCAATGCTTCTTTGATTATTTACGCTCTAAAGCTTTTGAAATTGTTTAGCCTCAAGAAAGGAGTTGAATTGTCTTTTGTGTAATGAAGAATGTATTCTTTACTTGAAACTGAAATCAAGCTCTTCTTGCTTCATATTAATTGTTTCATATTTGGGCTTTTTGTCTCTCTCTCTTTTTTTTTTCTTCCTTTTCTTCTCTTTTATTGTTTGTTTGTCTGACAGTGTCTAACCAATGTCCTTCAAATTGTATCTATTTTTGGCTAATGTTGTGCATTAGTATAGCATTAGGAAAAAGTTGCTTCGAATTCGTTCTTTGTGCCCCCCATATCTCAGCTACATTGTTGAAAATATGCAGAGTTCAAATCCCCCTTTCACCGCAATTGAGTTGGACCACAGTGATTCTGGAAGAGAAGGTTGCACAGTAACCACTCTTACAGTTACAGCAGAACCTAAAAATTGGCAAAATGCAATCAAAGTTGCAGTTCAGGAGGTTTGTGTTCTATTATTTAAGATTAGCCATGGAACTGTGTTTATATTTCTTTGCTGCAAGGAATATTATTCAGTAATATTTGCTCTGATTGCAGGTCCGTAGGCTGAAGGAATTCGGTGTGACAAAAGGTGAATTAGCTCGATATAGGGATGCTTTGCTGAAAGATAGCGAGCATTTGGCCGCGATGATCGATAATGTGCCATCTGTGGACAATCTGGATTTCATTATGGAAAGTGATGCATTAGGACACAAAGTAATGGACCAGTTACAAGGTCATGAGAGTTTGGTTGCTGTTGCTGGAACAGTTACCCTTGAAGAGGTACTTTATGTCTTATCTGTCCTAAATTGAGGGTCTATGTTCGATCTTCATACATATAAAGAAAGAAAGTAATTTTTCTTTTTGTTAATGTAGTGGGCTTGGGCCGGGGCCCTACTGCCAGGTGATCCCCAGCCCAGTGGAAGCCCAATTTGTGAGAAAGGGGGAGGGAGGTAAACTCCTCACAAATGCAGAGGTGGGATTTAAACTTTGGACCTCCAAGTTACCTAGTGGAATTCCTAAATCCTACCACTAAACCAAGTAAGACAAAAGTAATATAAATGGGAAGATGTGTTAATTGCGTGGGAAATTTTATAAGTGGGTCCAAAAGACAATTTTCAGACCAAGAAAAGGCATTATTGTACTTCCAATTTCAGGGGCAGTATCGAGTATCATATATAACTAATCTGTTTCTGATCTGCTGTCCTTGATTTGCTTTATTCGTTCATTTCCATGCACTTATCTACATTGATGTATGAGGTGTACAGATGACATGAATTGAAGTATGTAAACTTTAAATTGACAAGAGGATTGCTAGAGACCTTACAGAATCATGGGTGGGAGTGGGACATAATATGGTGTGGGAGCTTGAGGATTGAACAGCTAATGGATTATTGGCTTACTGGCTTACAGTTTCTGGGGTAATTAGAACCTATAAGTCTTAGGTGTTGGAGAATTCTGCACAACATAGCATACATAAAACTTTTGGGTAACACCCTGATTTTTTTGACACCCCTTTTTGGGTTGTACCAAATATTATTTACGCGTCCATTTTGGGTTAAAGATAACAATCTGAAGACATTTGTTACTCTTCAGTCTTCACCATAACCACATCAATTTTCTCTTTCCAATGCAGTACGCTTTCTTATTCTTTTTTCTCTGTTCAGTTCTAATTAATTAATCTTCAAGTCAAGCTCACACGTGAAGAAAATTTAGGGATGGAAAGTCAGGATTTTATCACTGGTGGGGCAATTAATATTGGTGTAGTAGATGGCTAAATGAGAATTAAGTGAACCCCCTCATCTTCATCATGTCATAATTTTTGGGGGAGGTCTGATAGGGGTGAAAGTCGGTTTTCAGTCAATATTGAATTTGATCTTGGCTATACATCATTAGTTCTTTGCCATAGTATTGGAGTGCTTTCTATTCTTACTGCATGTTTGAGAGTATCCTGGTTCATTAATGCATGTGGGTTGTTTGGTTATTCTGCAAGCATGTTGTGATGCAGCATCTAGGAGAGGTTATGAGATCCCACTATGGTTGTATCTTACCCATAATTGAGGGTTGGATGGAGAAGGAATCCAGAATAATATTTTGTGCTGGCTGCTTGTTAATATTGTTGCTTTACTTATCAAGGAAATGGTGTAGCTACACGACACTGACGCTTTTGTCCTGTCCTTCAAACTTGCATATCCATATTTTGTAGTAATTGTTAAAACTATCTAAGACTAATTCTTGCTATTGCTCACAGGTCAATTCCATTGGTGCTGAAGTGCTGGAATTTATTGCTGATTTTGGGAAACCAACTGCCCCTGCTCCTGCGGCAATTGTTGCTTGCGTTCCTAAAAAAGTGCATATTGATGGAATTGGTGAAACTGATTTCAAGATATCACCCAGTGAGGTATCTGAAGCTATAATATCAGGATTGAAGGAACCTATTGAGGCTGAACTAGAGGTGCAATTCTTTGAAAGATATTGTCATACCTCTTGAAATTCACTATGTCTTATTTGTAAATTCATTTCTTTTATTTGCTTCTGTTTTTTTCCCCAGCTTGAGGTGCCAAAAGATCTCATAACTTCGTCTCAGCTACAAGAACTAAGATTGGTACGCAACCCATCATTTGCACCACTGGGCGCAGAACTAGATGGTACTAAGCTTTATGATAAAGAGACGGGGATCACTCAGCGTCGTCTTTCAAATGGTATTCCAGTAAATTACAAGGTATAACTTTGCCAGGTTCATTTTAGCATGATCTTTCCATAAACAGAAACTGTATTTTGTGTGTGTGTGTGTGGATGCGTGACTATATATATAAAATCTTTCCTAAGTACTATAAGGCTACAAGCATCTTGATTAAGTGTATCAGATCATGCATTTTGGCTCTGTTACTATTATTCTAGGTAATTTGGATGCGTACACAAAGTATCGGCTTACATTTGTGTACTTGTTTGAGTTTGTTCTGAAAATCAGGCTTCTTTTTGTGGCAATATTCTTCCATAACATATTGTATGAAGTATGAACTTTGCATAACATATTGTATGAACTATGTAGTGTACTGTGTTTCAAAATGCTTGACGTCTCAAAGAATGAGCGCATTCATGAGTAGCAAAGCTTCTGGTGGCCAAGCGTCATTCTCACACTGAATTACATTATATTAGGCTTTTGTGCACCTGCTTGAACTTTTGGAAGGTGAAATACAGAAAAGAAAGAAATTGAGAGTAGAGAACAGAGAAAAGACTAATAGTTGCAAGTCATAATTTGAATCTGTTTGGTGAAATTGGATTGTCTATGTTGTAAATGCTTTGTTGTCTCCGTCTTTTGATAGTTCCTTCCAGCACCTGCTTTGTTTTCTGTTCGATTATAGCTGTCTGCATTAGTTGCTGCAGTTTTTTCTTCTCACTTTCATGTGCTTGACTGTAATTTCATGATAGATCTCAAGACATGAAAGCCAGAGTGGTGTCATGCGGCTCATAGTTGGTGGTGGACGAGCCATGGAACGTTCAGATGAAAAGGGGTCTGTTGTTGTTGGAGTTCGGACTCTCAGTGAGGGTGGTCGTGTTGGTAACTTTTCTCGAGAGCAGGTAAAGTTCATCTTGCATCTGTGATTCAAATAAATGCTTCAAGGACATTGATTTTTCTGAGTGCCACTTAGATGTGTTTTGGTCTTTTTAAGTTGCTTATACTTTGCAAGTAATTGTGCTAGCAAATGCTGCTCTTGATGTCTTTAGAGGACTGAGTAAATCCAATTAAGTAGTATTTCTTTTTGTAGTAAGCCAGAAAAAATTACTAACTAGCAAATGCTGCTCTTGATGTCTTTAGAATTTTATTGATTACTATGTTTCATGCCCCAATCTGTCTACATGTTCGTTAGTATAATTTCGGTCGATTTCTATTCATAGTTAGTAATTGTTACTCAAATGTTGATCTTGCTATTGGCAGGTAGAGCTTTTCTGTGTAAATCATCTGATTAATTGCTCGTTGGAATCCACTGAGGAGTTTATATGCATGGAATTCCGTTTTACGCTGAGAGACAACGGAATGCGTGCTGCCTTCCAGTTACTACACATGGTTCTTGAGGTACTTATAATAGTCCGTGACAACTACCATGCATCCAGTCTAATTTCCTTGTTCTATGAATTTATGTAGTTTACTACCTGGACTTAGAGCTTGCTTATCTGTGCTGGGAGCATTGAACTTGTTTGCTTTGAATATCGATGATCTACTCTAGATTGGTTAGGGCAATGCCATATTCATCTAAACCTGTTCAGACATTGTTGTTGGCTGGATTCATACCAGTGGTGTCGTTTTGAAGATGTCTGAAAATTTATATGCTTACTACTTCAGTCTTACGTCCACGACTGAGTATTTCCACGCCGAGTCGTCTGGTCGTAAGAAAGTAAGATGACAAAATATCAATCAGTTCTATAATTGTGATCAGCGATTGTAGCATTTGATTAACATATATAATCAAGGATATCTCTTTCTTCATTATACTGAACAGAAGTCTATAACTCAAGGTCTTCCAGTTAGGTTTATGCACTGTTGATTATGCTCTTAAGTAACCTGCGTTTGTAAATTTCAACTATATAACTAGACTTCCTTAATTAGGATTCGTACACCGCTGTATTATCGCCATACTCTGTGGTCTTCAGTTGTCAGCATTTAACACCAGAAAAGTTAGGTTCATTTTCCAATGGGCAATACTTGGATTAAAAATCCTGCTAACAGATACTCATCAATCGTTATGCTGCTATATTGCTTTTAAATTCTCAAATGCCTATGACTTGGGATGAACAATATTTTTTCTTTGCTGACATGCAGCATAGTGTCTGGCTGGATGATGCGTTTGATAGAGCAAAGCAATTATACTTGTCATATTATCGGTCAATTCCCAAAAGCTTAGAGCGTTCGACAGCACATAAGCTTATGCTAGCAATGTTGAGTGGAGATGAACGTTTTGTCGAGCCTACACCAGAATCACTGCAGAAGTTAACATTACAGTCAGTAAAGGAGGCTGTAATGAATCAGTTTGTGGGTGATAATATGGAGGTATTTACTCCCTTGGCATCAAATTTGAATACGTACTATCTGAAAAGTCCTTAAGTTGTTTCCTTCTATCTCAAATAATCAGGTCAGTGTTGTTGGAGACTTCTCAGAAGAAGAGATAGAGTCTTGTATTCTTGATTACCTTGGTACGGTTACAGCAACTCGGGATTTTGAAAAGAAGATCTGTGACGCTGTCTTCTTTCGCCCACCATCAGATATGCAATTTCAGCAGGTAAGATGAAAACGTGAGAGTTCTGATAATCTTATACCAAAGTTCATTAAAAAATGCTTATATTTTCTCACATTACCTTGCTATAAAGTTTGGCAATAGTCGTCTGCGTGCATTGATGATACTTTCGTTTTGTCACTTAACTGTATTCTATCCTATTTGCAGGTTTTCATAAAAGACACTGATGAAAGAGCTTGTGCTTATATTGCTGGCCCTGCACCAAACCGATGGGGCATCACAGTTGATGATGTCGATCTTTTTGAATCCCTTCACAATGGTATGACTCATTTTATCTGTTGGTCTACATTTGTTTGCTGTGTTGCTGTCATTTTACTTGGTTGAATCTATGATAGCAAGAATTCTGTTCAAAGATATTTCATGGATGCTCTAATTGGTGCTCCTATATAATAGTTTACTATCAGTTTAGGCTAAAATACTGCCGAACCAGTATCCCTCATTGTTTAACCTTTCATATCTTGTCAACAAGGATACTACTGACCAACGTACGACCATCAAGTGTATATCCTGTTGTGACAGTTCAAGTGTGAAATTGGTGTTACATTAGCTGATAAGCATCAACTTCCAATTTTCCTGATACCTCTATTGGAGCTTCTGCCTTGGCAGGGAGTGGGGGGGCTCCAATGTTGCAGCCTTAGTGCCTTACCCTTGTGTCAACACTGAACAGATAGGTTGTTCTCAACTGTCCCAATATCTTATATGAAACTACTGTTTATACTTCACAGTTATAAAGAAATGCAGGTAGTTCAATGAGCCTTATTAATTTAGTCCATTATATCCCAGAAGTCAAATAATATTATATGTTTGACTACACTGAAAATGTGCATACTGTAGATGGAACTATGGAAGTATTTGCTGTCAACTTTTATAGTTGTAATATAGATGATTTAGCTATCCTCTGAGGTAGTGTACTTTCTTATATGCTGCAAAGGCACTTGAACTTATCAATTAGTGCATTTTCTATTGGGTTTACCTTCTAGTACTAAGAGCCATGAGTTGACTTGTCAGTGAATCTTATTTGAAGATTCATGTGCATTTTACTTTCAGTATATAATTCTTTTTGTACCCTACTGTGTACGTGGTGGACCGTTGGCTAGTATTTAGGTTTTCTTAATATATTTCTTTGTTACTTATCCGCAAAAAGGGTGTTTATCTTATACCCCCTTATGACTTTCTTGTATAGGTGAGCTATCAAACTCCGAGAACTCCAATGATGTAAAGAAGCTACAGAGCAAAATTCGAGGCCATCCGCTGTTCTTTGGCATCACGATGGGGCTGTTGGCAGAGATTATAAATTCCAGGTAACTTTCTGGACAAGATCGTCAAATCTTTGTTGAGAAAATTGTGCTCATCTTTCTAGATACACGCTTGAAATCAATTGTTGCAGACATGTCAACATGCTCTGGCAGCCGGCTTCATTGTTGTTTGTCATTGCCTTGTCTCATATACTTTCTCCTGAATGATTTATTTTTTGAAAGTGGGGCTTATTGATGAATGATGATGTTTCTCTGGCTAAATGGCACTTATTTGTTTTCTCCAAGGCCACTAAAATAATATGATTCTGATAAACCTAGTGGGAGTTGGATTCTTTCTTATATGTACAACAGTCAATCTGACCCCTGTTCTCCCTGCTGTAGTAATCATTTTCCTTTTACAGAATATTAGAATTTAGAAGTCTCAGGTGAAAGATCAAAGACTTGCTGCCTTATTGTCCCTGTGGTCCCCTAATGAAATCCAGCCTGACTACAGTGTCTCTTGTACCAGAACATGTTCTATAAAGTGGATCAGCCCTCATGTTGTTTTGCTGATGCTATAACTCTTAGATGATCACATCTTATTCTGAGGACCTGTAGGAAATATTAGCTACTATATTAGCTGGTGGCTTGAATTGTAAATTTTTTTCTTTTTGAGTTAAGATGGTTCGAGTAGTTATTGGTCATTATGTACTTCTTTGTTGCTGTCAAGTGTTTCTTGTTAGCTAGATGTTAGTAGTTCAAACTTAAAAGGGATACTCTTTGCTACAACAAGTGTTTCGATTAGCTGATGTATGTGACTATTATGTATATTGATATACGTGGAAATAAGCTTAATATCATAAGTCTAAACAGATGATTTACTATGACTTTATGACAGGAACTTTTTAAAGATAGGGTCGCAATTACTTACACTTGGATATTTCTCTTCTTTGTTAAAACAAGTATCTTTTGAGGTCATGCACAGAGGTTAAACAATTGTTAGTTGCATTTGTATCTATTAGTGATACTCCTTCGTTGTCATCTAATTGAAGTACTTTTGAGTTTTGACTTTCACGCTCTCCAACACACTACTTCTACCATAGATATCTTTATTTTTCTATGAGTAGAATACAAAAAGTTGATATTATGAAATTATACATTGAAGTAGATGCGATATTTGCATACTAACATTTAAAAGTACATGTTAATAAGAAGTACAATTAAGGGTAGTATACTAGTATCTTAATAGTTTAAAAAGTAGAAATGTTGAAACTTGCAATGAAAAAGAAGTGGAGGAACTATGATATGTGTTTCTAAAATTGATAAGTAACATTGAGCTGACACTCAATATGGCACAGAAGGTTGGAGCATGTCAGTACATAACGTCCATAGGAACATAGGAGGATATCCTCTAGGGCAATGGTTCTTCCAACATTGTTCCATACTGAACATAGTTTTCATCCCAGGACTCTAGCTAATATATTCAATAGACTTGCTCAGTAACGTAGCATCCTCTGAAGAATAATCAAAATCTGTAAAAATGATTGAGGCTCTAGAATGGAAAAAGTAAGTTGCTGGGAATCCAAAACTACCCTATTGAAATTGTGATTTTGCAGAGCTTTACCTTCGAAAGAACAAATCAACCTAGACAGAATATATTCTTTATAATGCTTCCTCTGTTTTTTTTTAGATGCCTTTGTGGTGAGTGGATTAAAATAATCAAATGTTGCATTTAAAAAAAATAGTGATAGTATTAATTAATCTCAGTTTCTTATATAGGAGCAAAAGTCATATTTGCTATCAAATGTTTTGGGGGTTAAAAGATCAACTCCTTAAACAAAAAGAACTCTGTCAATGGATTTAATTGCTAAAGAAGAAACGATGTGTGCTTGAACCCCCAGGTTAGCTAGTTCAATCGTGATCTAAACTACTAAGGAAGGTGATGTATCAGAAAGAGCCACTTAGCTTTTTCACCCCTATCAAATGTATTTACTGCAAGCATAATCATGTTATGCTGGTTCCAATGCTTATCATGTTCCATTGTTGGTGGAAACTTAATTACCTTTTGTGGAAGACGGTTGATGTTTTGTGATTTTGGATTATTTGTGGTATGGATATGTTGGTCTTCAGACGCTTTATACCTTAAATTAATGTACACCATGCGAGGACAAGGCACACTTTCTGGTTCCTTGTTTTCCATTTCTTATTCTTTTCGTGATTTAGGGAGAAACCTTTATGTAGTTTCGGTGTCTATCTTTGATTTGTGTCACCAACTTTTTGTTTGTTTGGTCACCTTTACAGGCTTTTCACGACAGTCAGGGATTCTCTGGGTTTGACATATGATGTGTCTTTCGAATTAAACTTATTTGATAGGCTAAATTTTGGGTGGTATGTGATCTCTGTGACATCAACTCCTGGAAAGGTATGGACTCAGCACAATGCACCCCTTCCATGTTATGGATTTTTTGTTTTGAACTTCTACTAATATAAAATATTTCCAGGTACATAAAGCTGTTGATGCTTGCAAAAATGTGCTCAGGGGGTTGCATAGCAACAGCATTTCTCCGAGGGAGCTAGACAGGGTTAGTACTCTATAGACGTAACAAAGTGATCTTCTGTAAGCTTTAATCCATGGTCTAAACCTTCTTTTCTACAGAAATTGGTTTTTTGAGGGTCGGACAGGGGGTTGTATTATACAGTTAGATTGGAAGAACTTTAGGGAAGGATTGATCACAAAGGCATGTTGATTATTATCAGATGTTTGAGCCATGTCTCAGTATTGTTGTTTTGACTTATAGAACATTTGGCTAGGAAATCTATTTTTCGTTACTTCTACATCATATGATAAATTGGTATAATTTTTCGTTTTGTTCCTACATAATTCCCTTTACGGCTAGCTTTTTCTTTATTGCCATGATACCACTCTTATCTGCTGTTTTCACCATCTCTACCACTTCCATCAATGACTATTGACTTGACTAATGATTTTCTGAAGCGAGTATGTACTTACGTATGATCAAGCATTCAAGATGAACAGCATAGGTACTAAAATAGCTAATCAATAATCAAATACATGCAATTATAGAGCATATATGGTTGACCCTCTCTCGCTCTCACTCCTTTTTGTCACTCATGTGCATTCTGAGAATAGTAAGGGTCTGAGAGAATGTCTTCTTTAATCCCATTGTTCCCTTTCATCTGGCCATCTGGTTGTGGTTTCTGCTTGTCCTGGGTCACATCTGCTGTTCTGGCATGTCTTTTGTTTGCCTTCTTTTGGTATTTGACTTCTGTTGTTGGTCTTGTTATCAATGGCGACTAAAACCCATTTAATGAAATTAATCTATAGGCAAAGAGAACCTTGTTGATGAAACATGAAGCTGAGATCAAGTCAAATGCGTACTGGCTTGGGTTGTTGGCTCATTTGCAAGCACTTTCTGTTCCAAGGAAGGTAAAATTGCCTTTATATACCATTCCGCATCCTCTGCTTCTTCCTTCTCTTATGCAATTTGTTTCGTGTCCTTATGTCTCTTAAAGATCTAATATAACTTGAGCTCTGCTCTTTTCCTCCCATTTGATATACCTTCAGGACTTATCATCCATTAAACACCTAACCTTCCTCTATGAAGCTGCCACTATAGAAGATGTATATGTTGCCTACGAGCAATTGAAGGTGGATGAGAATTCCTTGTATTCATGTATTGGTATTGCTGGAGCACATGCTGGAGAAGAAATTTCAGGTGATAAGATCTGGTTGCTTTCATTTTAGTTATACAAAAAGTTCTCTCTTGGAGGGTGGAAAGGGGGGATTGGGTTTCCATTAGTTAGGAATATGTATTTCTATCCTTGGATGAAAATTGTTGACATCCACGACATTGCAGGGTGTCGTTGCAAACGTAAAACTGAGTAGTTTCATCAATATTCTTTAATGCATATTCTCTTAGCTTGTGATTGGTTTTGTATAGCTGTTGTGGTAACTCTAAGACTATTATTTGATCTATAGATGCAGCTTCTTTGGTTGTTGAAGAACCTTTTGGAGGGCATCAAGGAGGTTTGCCTGTGGGACGTGGGCTATCAACGATGACACGACCAACTACGTGAAATCAGTCGCTTAAGTAGTTGATTTGAGATTCATTGGTCTCTTGGCCTTATTTAGGTATAACTACTTTTCTGGCATTCTTCTTATCCATGATACAACTGGTTGAAATACTTTTTATGATCTTCCCTCATATACCTAGTCTTCTGGTCTCAATCTATTGTTAGTATGGTAGTAGTCTAAACTCTATATCTAGTTCATATATTCAGAAAACCTATCTCCTTGAGTCCTTCTGGTGATTTTGCTTACTGTTCCATCGATGATTAGTTGGACATTGTGGACTTTCTACTTGGTGCCTGTATCAACTTGTGGCTGTCTAATATGTGGGCCATTCAAAACGGCCTCTAATTTGTGTTTCCATCTTGAGTCCTTGTCCCTGCGGAAAATGCATGAAATTGTATATAGATGCTCGCAGTGAGCTGTAGATTATGTCAGTCTAAAACATACTTGGTTGATATGGTGTTTCTTATGGCTGAATCGACATGCTTGATGTGCTGGGAATGGGAAGTGTGAGGACGATGAGGCCAAGATAAGATTTTATTAATTTTGCTTTAACCAATTTAACCATATGAAGTATGTTTTTGGAGAATTTAACAAGTTGGAAAGAAGAGTAGGGGAAAAACTGGGATTTCTTCTTTGACCCTATATTAACTTGCCACAAGGTTACAGTATTATACTAGTATGCTCATGATGGCCAAACTAGTAGAAGTTACTAGTGGAAAAACCTATACTTGTAACACGCGAAACCAAGCCTTTGTGATGGTTTAACCCGTTGCACATGGAGGTGTTACGAATATGAACTTTTCCTTAATGTTATCAGGCCTGCGTGTTACGAAATGGTAGACTGTTGTTTATCTGTCACATGATAAGTTGATAACTTGCTCAGCTTAATATCTCTTGTTATGTATGTCAGGTACAAGGTGTTCTATAGAAGTGGAAATTTGTGCAACTGCTGAATTATCGGTTGCTATATATCAAATGATAAATGCTCACTCAAAGTTGATTTGAATGGAAATTATTTGAAGGACAGAACTGCTTGATGCCAAAGGAAGTGCATTCGAACAAAAAAAAAAATGTTTCGAATGTGGCTTGGTTTAATAATCTTCCTCAAACTCTACATATAATGTATAATCTTTACAGGAATTTGAAGGAGGTTTAGTGTTCACATTGTAGGCTTTATATTGGGTTATTATAGTGTTGTATTTCCTTTAAAACATAAAGATATTGGGTTACTGTAGTTAGAGGTACAATCAATCTCTTGTAATTTTGTATTCATTACAGCATTATACTCAATCCTGATTATTTTTTTGTTGTAATCTTCAGGATTGGGTGAAAGAATAATCATGTGATAACATGTAATAATTTTTTTCCCAATGTATATTAAACTTCATTCTTTTTTGATTATATCATTATTCTTTCTCAATCTTTATCTTTTATGAAACATAGAGAAACGAAGAATTTGAATGTTAAAGTAGCTTCTTTTGCTTCTGCAAGGTAGGGAGCAGATATATACATCTAATAAATTCGACCTACAGATTTATTGTTGCTTCTTTGAATCTTATAATTTTATAATTTCGTTTGAAGATGAAAGGATTTGGAAGCAGAAGTTTGGAGTTAAAGGAGAGAAGTTTATGGCGTTTCAAATGATAATAAAGTTGGTGTGTGCCATAACATATTTGCATTAACGTTCGTAATGAACAAGAAATAATAGGTGTATGATAGAGAAAATTTAAAAGGTCCAATGAAACTATGTAAAATAAAAAAATTATAAATAGTATGATGTAGAATTTAAAAGAATACAAATATTGTACATAAAAACACTATTTCTTCTTATGTAGATTGGATGTCATACTTAGATAGTATAATAAACTTAAACTAGTTATCGTTGTCTTAATTATGGTTATTTTAATTATCGAGCACAATTTTTTTTTTACTAATAGATGTGATTATAAATAGGAATAAATAAAGTTTAACGAAACATAACATAAGTCAATTTTCTTATTTCCATAATCTAAGCTTTGCACTTCCTCCACCTTTTTCCCTCTCCTTTGACTCTTACAAAAATCGACATCCCTATTCTCTCTCCTTTGACTTCTTTCTTTCATACCCCTCAATAAAATTCAAAACCATCATCAATCAAATCCCTAATTTCTAAACCTAAAACCTCCACACACAAAAAAAAAAACCCTAATTTCAATGGACAAATCAAAGCTAGCTTCCATTGGAGAACGCTTGAAAGCAGGTGGAACACAAATGGGAAGAACAATTTCCCTAAAAGTGAAGGAAATGAAGGACCTTCTTCAAACTCCAACTCCAGAATCACGAATTGTCGATCAAGCTACTTCTGCGACACTCGAATCCCCTGATTGGGGCCTCAATTTACGAATTTGCTCTTTAATTAACGCCGAAGAATTGAGTGGCGCCGAAATTGTTAAGGCGATTAAGAAGAAGATCAATAATGGCGGAAATGGCGATGCGAAAGCGCTGAAATTGGCGCTTGAGCTTCTTGAAGTTTGTGCGATGAATTGTGAGAAGGTTTTCTCGGAAATTGCGTCGGAAAAAGTTGTTGAAGATATGGTGGTTAAGTTGATTGAAAATCCTGAGGCTGATCGAGAGTGTCAAGTTCGAGCTATGGAGCTTATTAGGGCTTGGGCTGAGACTGAGGAGTTGAGTTATTTGCCAGTTTTTCGACAAACTTATGAGGTATTGGAACCAATTATGAGCAAAATTTTGATTTATGATGAATTTGTTGGCAACATTTGGGAGAAATTGCTTAAATGGTTGTCTTGATGATGTTCACATATTGAACTTGAAGTTCGGTGTACTGGTGTTGTTGTTGTTGTTGTTGTTGTTGTTGTTGTTGTTGTTCTTTTTAACTTCTGAAGGGTTTTCATGAAAACTTTATAATGGATATTGTGATAGGCGTTTTATGCTTTCGAAAGATTGATTTCTCGGTTTTCTTTCGTAAGTTGTAGTTGGATTGTCAATTCTTCATAGATGATTGATATTCACTATGTTGAATAATATTACTGTTAATTTGAGGATGTAGCATGTTGAACGACCCTTTAGAATGGTTGGACTATTTGAATAACTCTCTGCATTATCCAATCTGGGTAAGATCATGTTTAAAGTTCAATAGTCGATAGTGCTTGTTATGGAAAGGACTCTTCGCGTTCCTTTTTCCTTTTCAGGAGGCCTTTTTGAACTGCTGCAAGTGTGTTGATGTCTATTTTTTGTTGTCTACTTGCCTTATATGATCAGTGTTAGGGTTGGCATTGCGTGTTTGAACCAGAGAGAAGAGATTACGGGTAAATCCAGTATATAATAATAGTAATACAACATACTCATTATATAGTTGTTGCGTGTAAATATTTTGTCATATGTTTCGATTATCAACATTTAGAAAAGAAATGCTTGCATCATGAAGTTCTATTAGGTGTAGGTGAGAATTATTTCTGAAATCTAAAACAGTGCGACGATTGTTTCAGGATGGAGCGTTTTTGAGATTTTTATTTAGTTATTGTTGTAAAGTTAGTGGCTGAGCAATGAAGTAAAAAGAATGTATGCCTTATTGGAAACTTCCTCCGTGTTTGTCACCTGAAAATGTGTCATATGACAATATGACAGATCTTCTATTATACACAATCATCAAAGTATTTAAGAAACATAATAACATTGGTTTAGTGGTGACTAGCTCTGTGGCAGGGGAGAATATTAATTTCTACTGTGTTATAAAACAAATAAGTTCTTGCTGTGTAAGAGGATATTATATATTTAATCATTTTATGAAAGTTCATGTTGGTCTTTGATGCTACTATCTTGCTAATATCTCTGGTGTGGGTGCCACTGCTGCCTCATCAAACAGAACTTGAAACGGAGGAGCATGTCTTCCCAGGTAGAAGACGAAGAATATCCACCCCCACAGTATTCTTTGGAGTCATACATTGGTGAGCATGCAGTCTCACCACCGGAAAGCTATCCCATTCCCGGCTCAGAGTCAAATGGTGTGTCTGAAGTGATGCTTCCTTACAACTATGCCAGCCTTAGTGCAGAACAAAAGAAGGAGTTCATAGAAATTACCAAAAATAGCCTTGAAGTACTCTCCAGTTTGTTGAGCTCTGAAGCAGAGCCCAAAATCATCGAGGTAATATCTCTTTCTAGGTTCAAGGTCTTCTATTTTAAGACTCAGTTCGAGGGGTAATTGTTAACTTCTGTGTATCTTTACTATTCTTGGATCAAAGTATATACAACCCATATACTGGTAGTGTCATGTTTTGTCACGGATCTGAAGTATATATAAATAGCTTGCTGCAGTTCAGTTGCCTTTTATAACTGGCTGCGTCTTCAGCTCATGCTGGTGTTAAAGTATTTTATTGACATGCACAGCATCACAACCAAAACTGAGTGGAAAATGGAATGTTCTTATTATCTTAAATTCCATGAAATAGAGGCTAGAGCCCCTTGTCTTTCACCCGTGATTTTATTAATATGTCTACTGATTATACCTCTCTAGTACTAGTAGTCATTACTCAACAGGGTGTGGGGATTAGAAAAGGGGAGAATATTTAGCATGTGAAACAGTGAAAGGGCAACAGAGGTGATGATTGTCATGAGTCTACCTACGTTTTTCAGCTTTGTCTATTTCCGAAAAATTTAGTGATCGTAAATGAAGATCCAATATTCCAATCCCTTTTTATTTCGCTTATAATCTTTTTGGAAGGAGAGGGTGGGATTGGGGGTTGGGGGGGGGGGGTGTGAAGGTTGCAGCAGCAGCTTATTAATTGAAATCCATATTACTCAAGACTCTGCTACTAGTGCTGGACGCAGTTACATATGACCAGGTGTTAGACTTGCAACTTCTATTAAAGTTCTGTGTGGAATTGGTCCTTAATGAAGTGTAGAAAGATTAATAATAATGAAGAAAGAAAAAACCCAACTTTACTCTTTGACTTTTGTCTTTAAAGATTAAAAGAAAAAACCCAACTTCATTCTTTCACTAACTGCATTTAGGTACCCTATGGACTACAAAAATAAGTTTAGTATCCAGCTCCTAATAAACCTAAAAGTTGAAGAACCCGATTTCTATTTTAACTCGCTTCTGAGTATATCGATCGGTTGATTAGAAGTGCCGCTTCTCTGTGCTACTGCAGGATGATCTGACAATTAGCATGTTGGACAAGTGCAAGGAGTCACAACCTGTTCTTCAGAGGATAGTTCAAAGCACAAATGATGACGAAAGCTTGCTCTTTGAGGCTCTGAATCTTAATGATGAACTCCAGCAAGTCATTTCAAAGTTTGAAGAAATGCAACTTTCCAGAAAATCTGGCACACAACCACCCGAAGAGCCAAGGGACCTTCATTCTGCTGATGATCAGTCCGCTTTGTTGGTAGAAGCCCAAGACGCGAACACATCAACAGAACCCCTTAAAATAGAAAACCCCAAATCTGCTGCTGCCGCCGATCTCCTCACTGGAGGCCCATTGGAAGAATCCCGAAACGTGAACAAATCAACAGAATCCCCTAAAGTAGAGAACGCCATATCTGCTGCTGTATCGGAATCCCCTAAAGTAGAGAACGCCAAATCTGCTGCTGCTACCAATCTCTGCAAGGAGGGTGTTGAATCTAGCAATGAGAAGTAGGCTCAATGAGAAGCGGGTCACACTTTTTTTTTCCTGCTTTTCATCCGGCGGGAGGTGATGTATGTATGCTGATGACCGTGTCTTCCACATGGTTGTATTTGTTTCAAGGTTTCAGTTGTGTATTTATGTTTCTGTATGATCATAGAAATTCTTTGCCATCCCAGAGTTTTTGATGCTGTAGGCTTTTGTAAATAAATTATCCTGGCTGCCTTGTTATGTTTCTCGGACCGTTTATTCGAGTAATAATAGCAATTACAGAAATTGTGATGTCTTGGCTTTTTTGTTCTTGGATTTCGTTTGTCCTTACAAGGAATTCTCATGGCCATGTTCAGCATAGAAACTGCTTCTTGACCAGGTACTAAACTACTGATAGTAAGATGGGTAGTGAGGAAGTATTCCCAATCCTTGAGAGAGATCTAAAGTGTCTACTCAAGGATCTAAAGTGTATTTCTCTCATCATTTGAAATATGTTGGAAATTACTTTATACTACTTCTGTATATTTTTAGTTGCACCATTTACTTTTGCGACACTATTCATCAATCAATTTTGTTAAACTATCTCACATCATTATATAAGAAAAAACAAATGGTGCAATTAAAAAAATACAGAACTAGTAATAGTCTTGGGAAATGGCCTATAGTAGTAGTTAGCTCTTGGAGTTGTGAATTTGAGTTGTAAAATTGTCAGTATTTATGAGATTAGGGAAATTTCTTATTATCCTATTCGTCATTCTTTACGATTTTCTTAAGAATAAATTGTACAAGGAAACAGCTAGAGGTCTCTTATCTCAAGAATAGACCAATAGACAAGCACTAAACCACAAGGAAATTGATGTGAAAGGAAAATTAAATCTAGCTAATTCCAAAACTCATCTCCTTTTTCATGTTACTTTGTTAATGTTTAAATTTCGTTTTGACATCTTGTCGTGGATTTAAGTACAAACAATAAATAAAAGACATGCAATGAACATTTGAAACTTGAATAGTCCAAAGTCATTTATTATTTTCCTATATTGTTTGATTCATTGTTCAATTTTACTAGGTTTTGCCAAAGATTGATGTTATAAATGAATCTTTGTTCTCAATTCTAACTTCAAATCTCACCAAACTACCACTATAGACAACAAAATTGTTGCATATACGAAATATGAATCATAAAATACTTTTTCCCGGTTCTTTCCTTCCTTATTCCAAAGCTCATTGACTTTCCTTTTTATTTTTTTATGTTATAAATGAATCTTTGTTCTCAATTGCCAAAGAGTATATGGTAGGATTTTTTATCTATTCGTTCAATAATATAGCTACAATTGAATGACTAGAGAAAGTGATCTCATCCAACTGTTTCTATTACAAACAGCGAGAGAAATTAGATGAGGGAAAAAGGGGTCTCAATACCATAAATAGAAAAAATTAAAGTGAATAAGATAAAAGAAGCGGTAAGATTTATGCCAAGTGATCAATTAGTACTTTGGTAAAATTATAGTTCATCATCTTTTACACATCATCGAAGTCCATACATTCTCTCTATTGTTCACAAGAATTCCATAGATACGACTATACAAGTCTACAACTCATATATAGTATTATTACCACCAAATATTGTTTTGAACCAAAAATGTTCATAATAATTCTGATTTAGGCATTTTCCTGTAGTTTATGAGTTTTGTCCATTTTAGAACGGTTCCATACAATTTTTTGTTCAAACCCATAAAAAGAAGTGCATCTAGTCAATAAAATAGTATAATGGAATCAAAATATCACGATAAGAATATTTTTTTAAAAAAAAAATTGGTAAGAATTTCTCTTGGTTGCTCTCGCACAGGGCCCCCACCCAAGACCCCCACCAATTGCATTTATCCCAATATCCCTAATCTAATGTCCCTAAAAGTGCAAATTAATAGGTGCACACGTCTATATGGTGAGGATGGTATGCACGATGAACATCAAACACTAGATTATGAACCTAAGACCAATATCAATGAACATATAGTAACAGAAATGTACATATATATTCATTTGATTTGTTAGTCATGTAAATGTGCTCATTTGACTTGTTATTTATATATATTTAGCTTGTTAGCCATGTACATGTACGTACCTTCCCCATCATATAGACGTGTGCACCGGATCGAAAAGTCTAAAACCATTTCTCAAAAGTCAAAATCCTACATTCTCTTGCACGATACTCCCACTCTCACAATAGGGTTTTTATCTACCCAGTATTCTCACTATTCAGCTGCATTTCGTCTCTCTCTATCTCTCCATTGCCGCCTCCATTATCGTTTCTTTGAGTGAATTTTGAGCAAAAAATGTTGGACATAAACTTATTCAGGAAAGATAAAGGAGGAGATCCTGACAGAATCCGCGAATCTCAGCGCCTTCGTTTCGCCGATGTTGCGATTGTTGATGAGATTATCGAACTCTATGATGAATGGCGCAAACGTACGTACTATCTCTATTCTCTTAATCTTCTTTCAGTTTATCGAAATTGATTTTTTTTTTCATTTTGTAGATAATATTCTGTTAAATTTCTGCTGATTAAGCTGATTTTTGTTATGTGATGAGTTTTATTGAAATTGCTTTCCTCATTGTTGTTTTTAGGGCTTTTGATATGGTTGTTAACTTTATTGATAATTTCTATGAAATTTCCAATGATGAAGTTGTTCACTAATGAAGAAGAAATTTGTTATGAGTTGAATTTTGTGGACATGATTTTGCTTGTAATAATTAAAAAAAAGAGAGGTTTAAGGTAGTTATATGTAGGTTTTTAAAATGTGATGGAATTTTTTTGACAATGTATAGGTTGATTAATCTTTTGGATGGTTCGAATAATTTATCATTCTTGATTAATGATGGATTTTTAGGTCAACATGAGTATGACAACTTGCGCAAGGACTTCAATAAGATCAACAAAGAGGTTGCGCGTTTGAAAATAGTGAGTTTCTCAGTGTAATAAACTCATCGTGCGTTCATGTTTTTATAAGATGATTTTTTGTCAATTGATTTCTTATCAAGTGATTTCTGTAAAGGCTAAAGAGGATGCATCTGAAATGATAAGAAGTACAGAAGAGAACAAGAAATCAACTGCAGAAAAAGATGTTGAAGTTCAGGAAGCTAAGGCTAAATGGCTTGCCAAATTGGAATTGGTTGGGAATCTAATTCATGATTCAGTTCCTGTCAGCAATGATGAGGTATGCTGTATATGGATCTTTATGATAACCTCCAATATTTTCTCCATTTCTTGGCAATCAAATATCTTTATCATAAATTATTCGAAATTATCCAGTTAGACACCGTTTGGTTGGACGAAAAATGTTTTTGATTGGAAATGATTTTCTATTGAAACCCTTTTCAAATGGAAAATTCAATGTACTTTTGTTTGGTTCCTTACCTGAAAAGTCCGGGAGAAAAAAAAAAGAATAAAAGTGCAGGAATGGAGGGAGGAAGGAAAGAAGAAAATGAAAAATAGGGAGAAAACGTTGCATCTCATTTGCACAACTACTTTTCACCCTTTAGTCCTTTACTAAAATACTAACCCAAAAAAAGAAAATGGAAAAACCGCTTTTCCTCAAAAATGTTTTCCACCTTACCAAACACTCTCTTAGAACTAATAGTTTGTTTCAATAGTGAAATTCGGAGGGGAGAGGAGATAAAGAAAAGGGGGTGGATTCATTTTCCCTTGTTTGGATACATGAGGCCTGAAGTGAGGGAAGTAAAGATAACTAGGAAAGATTTCTCCCCCTCTCATAATAAACCAAATCTTTCCAACATATATGGAAGGAAAATGCAAGCTCAATCATCTGGCTCTTTCTTACATTTTTCTTCAATGATTCCTGTCCGAACAAAGTGTAACACTTAATTTGGATAGCATTTGTGGAGGAAAATGGAGGGCAGTAAATAGATAGAAGAAAAGAGAGGGGAGGGGAGGGGAAAAGTGACCTTCCTATATCCTTCCGAACATTTTCCAACTGTAGTGGAATTTGATTTTTCAAAGGGGGAAGGAACATGGATCCGATAAATCACCTTTCCGATCCCTCTCTTTATGTCATATCTAAACAAGGGGAAATGAATCTCTTACTTTCCATGTCTTTCATTTTCTTCCAAATCTTCCTATCAAAACGTTAGTGTAATTCTTAGTCATTTGATTTGTTGTCCAATATGTTTGTGTGATGACGTAGGCGAACAATGCTGTGATTCGAACATGGGGTGAAAAACGAGTGGAGCCGAAGTTGAAAAATCATGTGGAGCTTGTTGAGCTTCTTGGGTTAGTAGATATGAAGAAAGGTAAGATTTTCTTGCATATAAAAGTTGTGTGTATTATCCTGGTCTCTTGTTTGTTGTTAGTTACTGATAGGGTGCTTGTTACTTTTTCACATATATCCATATTTGTGTGCAAATTCGGTGGCATTATCTCTCTGTCTTTGAGTGCTTATATATTCTTGGTTGAGCAAATGTCATCATGGAGCTGTATGCAAAGTTATTTCCTTTAACCCCCTAATACACGTAGGAAAAATCATTGGTTGTTTGTTGTTATTCTACTGTGGCTGCTTGTCCGATGACTGCGAATATGATTTCTTTTATTTCTTGTTGGGATTCCCAATATGCTTTGTCGTTTGTAATTTGTACTAGGGAGCATTTATTTATAATACATTTGACCCCATGTTTTAACAATATTTAAGCCTTATAAGGCGAGTTACGGATATCCATTTGGAGAGTTCATTAAGAACATCTCCTTCAACTCATATGTCAGTAATTTTGGCAAATTAATTTGTTCAGTCTATATCACCCTCATAGCATGTTGCTTTTAGACAAAATTGAATTAATGACATTTCATTTTTCTATCTGGTTGTGCTAAATTCAACATGTACAGGCTCCTATGTTGCTGGTGGAAGAGGTTTTTACTTGAAAGGCGATGGTGTGCTTCTGAATCAAGCTTTGATAAATTTCGGTCTTGCATTTCTATCATCAAAGGGATATACACCATTAATGACCCCATTCTTTATGCGAAAAGAGATAATGGCAAAATGTGCACAATTAGCCCAGTTTGATGAAGAACTTTACAAGGTGACTTTTCCATTGTGCTGATAATTGTTTTACATATATGAATAATGAAGTTTGCACATCTCTCTCTCTTTGTTGTCCTGATTGTTGATCTACTGGCTATATCATTGTTGAGAAGAGGACATATTTGACTTTGAGAAGAATTTCAACAATTAGTCATTGTAGTTTCATGACATCTATGTTTCTTTGATCATATTCCTTTAATTGCTGATTAGTTGCTATCAATTTGGTCTCTGATGAGCACCGAAACATTCTTACTTCGTTGTCTCAATATCTAAATCAAAATTAGTTGAAGGTTTGCTGTTGAGAGTTGACTCTCTGAATGTTCAAATAGGTAACAGGTGAGGGTGATGACAAATATCTGATTGCCACTGCTGAGCAGCCACTATGTGCGCTCCACATGGGTGATTGGATTCATCCTTCGCAACTCCCAATAAGGTACAATCAGTATTCCTTTGAAGGATTGGAAATATTATCTCGTGTGCTTATGTGTGTTATACTTTGCTAGATATGCTGGATACTCATCGTGCTTCCGGAAAGAGGCAGGGTCTCATGGAAGAGATACTCTTGGAATTTTCCGTGTTCATCAGTTTGAGAAAATTGAACAATTTTGCATCACTAGCCCAAATGACAATGAATCATGGGAGATGCTCGAGCAGATGATAAAGAACTCAGAAGAATTTTATCAGCAGGTATATTGATTTTCTCCCTGTACTACTACATTTGTTTTAGTTGCAACGTTTCGACTTCATGCTTGCCAAAACACAAAATTGACCATTAATATCTTCAATTATTTAGTAGTAAAGTTTATGTAATTTATTTCTTGTCAATTTCCACCATTTAGAAAATATATTTCATCCTTCACACACACTTTTCTTTATGGTAAAATTTTCTCATCGACTTTCTCAAATGCCTACTGCAGCTGGGTCTTCCCTACCAGATTGTGTCCATTGTTTCTGGTGCCTTGAACGATGCAGCTGCAAAGAAGTATGATTTGGAAGCTTGGTTTCCTGCATCTAGCGCATATAGAGAACTGGTGTCATGTTCGAATTGTACAGATTACCAGTCAAGAAAATTAGAAATTCGATATGGCCAAAAAACGGTACGTACTTATCCTCTAAATATTAGCAGGTCATTTGTGTGCCTATATCAATGTATCTCGTGACTTCTATTGTGGTTAGGTCATAACTGTCATTCTAGATGATGGAGTAGATCTTACAACTGAAACCTAACATCTTGTGTTTCGTTGCAGAACAATGAACAAACGAAACAATACGTTCATCTGTTGAATTCTACCCTGACAGCAACTGAAAGAACCTTGTGCTGTATTCTGGAGAACTATCAGAAAGAAGATGGAGTTGAAGTACCAGAAGTTTTAAGACCGTTCTTGGGCGGAAAGACCTTCTTGCCTTTCGTGAACAAACCTGTCACAGAAGCAAAGGGAAAGAAGTCTAAAGCTTAAGCCTTAATGTATGTCTACAAATCATAGATTTTAAATTAGAAACTTTTGAAAATCAAGGTCGAGATTTTTGCATTGTTTTAACTTTTTGAGAAATATGGATTATTAGTGGTATCATTTACAAGATTGAGAGGATGTGCACATTTATTTTGTGTAACATTGCTTAGCTTACTATGACAATGAGTCAATGATTATCAATTGTGGTTGGTTTAAGGTTTGTGCATTTGCCTCGTCTTTGCCATTTATTCGAGTAACATTGGAGCTTTTTATAATATCGGTCTACATTTTTTTTTTCTCATTTTCCCTGTTTATGTTCTTCTGCGTGGTTTTGACTTTAGGCTTGTTCTTCCGGCTTATTTTCAGTTCAATTCAGGACAATACTTTTACTTTCACATATCACTATTTATTTCAGTTTAGTTCAGCTGTTTTATGTCGAAGAGAACAGACTCCTAGTTAGGAAGTTATATCTAAACATCAAATTACTTTACCATTACAAGTTTTCCATATTTGTTTACCTTGTTTTTTGAGGGGAAAGTGAAAACTAGATTAGTCATTTAAGGACAACGTGTCTGAAAGTACACGAAGAGACTTCTCTTCCGGACAATGATGCTCTCACACTTATCAACCTGGTTATCACGTTTGACATGTAATTTGCTAGATTATCCTAAAAAATAAATTTCATGAGTAACAATATTGATACGAGTAATAAAAAAAAAATTATATTGTTTTGTTTAAATGAGAATAAAGTTTACTATACATTCATCTATTAGAAAAAAAAGTATGGTTTCCATGAATATTGTTGTTAAAAAAAGAACATTTATGTCGTTCAATACAATATTACGATGACATTACCAGTTTCACATGGTCAACTGTAAATGGTCGTGATTGATATCTACTAGGAGAAAACAAAATATACTTCAGCTCCTTTCAAAATTTCATATTTTATTATAGAACTGCTATTGTTATTAGTGGTCTTAGTAATTAAATTGCTAGTGGTACTAACTACTAAAGGTTCTATTGACAAATGCTCTCATGATATTAGCTTATTATGTTGTAAACAAAAAAGCTCGTGTACAGCAAATTTCTAGTCTTATCATCTTATGTAGATGATAGTGTAATAGCAAGATATCAAATCAATACAAAATCGCTAGTGTCATTAGTAGATTTTCCATCAAAGATCTCCTATGTCCTATCCTTAACCTGTAAATCTCACCTTATGTAATTAACATTTCCAAAAATCAAATTAGTAATAATAATATGAATAAAAAAACTAATATGAACCCGGTGCACACTAACCAATCCATTCACGTGAGTTTAGGATAGTGTATGTTAAAATGATATAATATATGTTAAAATGATATAATGTATGTTAAAATGATATAGTGTATGTTAAAATTAGGGTTGGCAATGATGCGAGTCGATCTCGAGTTTGACTAAACTCGACTCGAACTCGAAAACTCATACTCAAACTCGACTCGACTCGAAAACTCGCGAGTTTCAAATTGTGAAGCTCAAGCTCGAACTCGAAACCTAAACTCGAACTCGAACTCGTTTCAAGCTCAAACTCGAACTCGTTTCAAGCTCGAACTTGAACATGTTTCAAGCTTTTTGGTCATTTGATATAGTTCTATTTTTTATGGAAGAAATTCTTTACTTTGCTTTTGGTCATTCTATACACTTTTTTTTCATTTTTTTAAAAAAGAAAAGTACAAGTAGTTTTATAGAAAAAATACAAAGTTAAAATTTCTTAAAAAATTAAAAGTATATATATATATAAATTTATCGAGTATCTCACGAGTTTCTCGAGTCGAGTATTGAGTTGCTTGACTCGACTCGTTAACCTGCCGAGTCGAGTTTGAGCTCGAGTCGAGCTCACTCGAGTCGAGCTTTGACCGAGCCGAGTTCGAGTAGCTCGCGAGCTGTCTCAACTCATTGCCAGCCCTAGTTAAAATGATATAGTGTACCTATGTATAATATAGTATATCTATTTTTGATATAGTGTATCTATTTTTGATATAGTGTATGTTTCCGTAATGCGTTTAAGTAAATATTTTCCTATAGGATATAGTGTACCTAGTTATGATATAGTGTTCCTATAGGATATAGTGTATCTAGTTATGATATAGTGTACCTCTGTATGATATAGTGTACGTAGTTATGATATTGTGCGTGTATCTATTTTTGATATAGTGTACCTATGTATCATATAGTGTATCTATTTTTGATATAGTGTATAAGTGAGTACTTAAGCGGTCATGTGCCTGGGCATGGTCCACACTATTTTTAGTGTGAACCGGGTCCATACAAGACGGATTGTAATATGAATACCAAAGAAATTAGGAAAATTGGACAGGAACAATCTCAATTTCCACTTTTGTCCGATCTGCTAAAACTAATCCCACCTTTGGATTATTCTGAAATAATCCTACCTTTGCTTACTAACTAAATCAATTTTTTAGTCCTAAGAACATGTAACTTGGTAAACCGGTAAATTTCCCCCTAAATCCCCCTCTCTCATCCTTTTCTCTCTCTCTCCTCTCACCAGTCATCACCACCATCTCACCATCTCCTTTCCGCTTCACCTCCGCTAGTCCGCCACCATCTCCTCTTCACTTTACCATCGCCACCATTTCCTCTCCTCATTACTCCACCATCGCCACCATCTCCTCTCCACCGTACCATCCACCCATCTCTTCTCCTCCATCTCCACCCACTTCCATAACCCATCTTAAGCCCAACTCATATCCACCACCACCGCAAAATCACGGATTTCATCAATGTCGTCTTTAAAAGGAGTATCAACCATGATAAAACAAGGTTTATTGCAGACCCATCAACCACAGTTTTGGTGGTTCAACTGGCCGCCTGGTGGTAGTGGTGGTTTGGAAGGTTCGACTGGAAAGGAGAAGCTAATCAATTAAGAGAGTTAGAGGGTTGGGGGAGGGGGTTCACCGGTGGGCAAGGGTGGGGGAAGGTGTTCTCCGGTGGGCAGGGGTGGGGGGAGGGGCTAGGGTTGGCTTCAGTTGGTTGGGGAAGGGAGAGGAGAGAGAATGATTTTTTTTTTTTAATAAACTTTGACATGTTTTAATCGGATAAACTAGTTATTAGGCCCGGGCTACGCCCCGAGTAAGAAAAATTTTATTTATTAATATTGTACTTTGATATGATAGCACTAAATACAATTTGGTCATGAACACGTGGCACCGTTCCTGATTTACGCACGCCTTTTAATATATTAGTATAGATATCAAAGCTAATTTGTTGTTATTGGTCATTACGTTCTTAGGACAAGAACATCAATTTATTAAGCAAAGATAAAATTACTATGGAATAATTCGAAAATGGAATTATCTTTGACAGATCGAGTAAAAGTGAAATTATTTGTGTCCAATTTCCAATGTAAATAAAGACTATCGTGCATTTCATACTTGTTTGAGTACCAAATTATAACGTGTACAGATCTCATCCAACGTGAAGAGTGAAAAAGTGAACACTCTCTTTCTCTCTCTCCTTCCTTCCCCCGCCATTTTCCCCCAATTCTCTCCTTCCCCCCAAAAACCCTAATTTCAAAATCAAACCGCCATTATCACTCCCCTCTCTTTCTCTCTCCTTCAAACTCTCCGCAATTCCGAAACTCTAGAAATCATGCCGGCATTAACATCGCCGGGAAAAATCCACCGATTAGAGCTAGAAAACTTCAAATCTTACAAAGGACACCAAGTTATCGGACCTTTCTACGATTTCACCGCCATTATTGGCCCTAATGGAGCTGGAAAATCTAATCTTATGGACGCAATCAGCTTCGTTCTTGGAGTTCGTTCTGGCCAACTTCGTGGTGCGCAACTCAAGGACCTGATTTACGCTTACGATGATCGCGAGCGCGAACAACGAGGTCGTCGCGCTTTTGTTAAGCTCGTGTATTCTCTCTCATCTGGCTCTGAAATTCACTTCACTCGTACGATTACGAGTTCTGGTGGTAGTGAGTATCGGATTGATAGTAGGGTTGTTACTTGGGATCAGTATAATGAGAGGTTGAGAGAACTTGGTATACTTGTTAAAGCGCGGAATTTCCTTGTTTTCCAGGTATTTTTTGTATGATTTGTATCTTATGAGGTTTAATTTTGAAAGTAATTTAGTTTTAGCTATTTTTAGGAATGTTAAGAAGTTGAATTTGGTTGGAATTGTAAAAAAAGCTTCTATTATTTGTGTTGGCAGTTTATGATAACCTAATTTAATTTTGGCTTTATTTTAGGAATGTTGAGAAGTTGAATTTGGTGGAATTGCGAAAAAGCTTTATATTATTTGTGTTAGACAGTTGATGATAACCTAAGATGTTGTAGTGATATTGTGTGAGGCTATGATATTTTGAATTTGTGTTTATTGCTGCTTTGATGTTTAGGTTTGAAAGGAATTGGCTAAAACTATTATGTGTTGGATTGGGGGAAGTGTTTTTTTTTTTAGTTTCAATGTGCCCTCATCGACTTTGTTCGTTGTTTGCTATCGCACTTCCTTGGGTTTTGGCCTTAAGTGTATTAAATTTTAGTGCTTGTTTGTTTAAACTAGGAATAGTAAAAGGAAGGAATCATATAGAGGAGGAGAATGGTAACATAAACTTTTACCTGTATTGGGTGTATGGTTCAAGGCATAGAATGAAAAGGCAATGGTAGCCATTATCACTAAGAAATGAATTTGTTACTTGAGGGAGAAGAGAAGGTAATGAAGTAGGGGATTCTATTACCACCTAATAATGGCAATGGATTAAGGAAGGGTTGAAGTTGAACCAAACAAGAAGAAATAATAGATAGTTGATTCCCTTTTTTGGATCCCAGAAATGTTGAACTTGCTTGGAGTTTTTACTAAAAGATGGAGCCATGTGGGAAGCGGAAATTTACTCAATATGGTTTTTTGATGATTAGGTATCCATGGGAAGTATAGAATTTTGAGCTTATTTTTCAGGAAACGGCTCTAGTTGTTCTATCTCAACTAAAGTAAAAGAGTAAGGGCCTAAGGCTCGTATAGTTGCTGGAAACTCATGCTGCTATTTACAAGTTCACTATAATTGGGGTTTGAACATGTTAATAGGACGTGATAGACTTTTTATCGAGTGATACTTGTTGCAATAAGAGGGAATTGTATTGTGTGTGTTGGGGGGGGGGGTTTGAGGCCTTGGGAGGAGAGAAAAAAAAGAAGGGAAGACATATTTCATCATTGCTTGCTGAATATAAGATTTTGGCTCTAAAGAAGTCTGTGAAGGGAGTTTTATTGTGAGGAAATGTCCTTGTAGAATGACTCCTTTTTTTGTGTTTATCGGATGATTACATGTTCTTCACACTTTTGTTGCACATATGCTTAGGCGTTCACAACTTGACATTACTCGTTGAGCATTCAAGGATTATAATAACTACGCATATGCAAGGATGGTAAAAGTGTTGTATTTGCCTAGTTGATATGTACTAGATTGATATATGAAGCGTCCACTTATACCATCTAGATCAAATGTTCATGGGAGGATGGCCTAACCTCTGATGCTGTTATGCTATTTGGCAAGAAGAGGGGAATTAGAGAATATATGCTAGACATTTCATTATCTTTGCATTACAACTGAAACTTTTTAATATTTAGTATCTACTCTTTTTTGTAAGCCAATTGCCCTTTCTAAATATTTTTTTGTATCTCCTCTATTTGAGTTTGTTTCAACTCGATGACTTAATTTTTGATTCTTTCTCGTCGACAGGGAGCCCCACCGAAATCTTTTGGTGGTTATTTTAAGTTTTTGGTAAAAAGTTAATGACTGCTCTGATATTGTTCGGCCTATTTAGACTATTTATTTGTTAAAAAAAAGATACAGTAAAGGTTATTATCCATCTAGACTTGAAGGGAATGTGAATGAAAATCCTGAAGTTTGGTTACAAACTTACAATTGACTGATAGGAATAGAAATTAGACTATGTATTTGTGATTCTTGTTTCATAATAATTAGGTGCTAAAATGTTGGTAATACAGGGAGATGTGGAGTCGATTGCATCTAAGAATCCCAAAGAATTGACAGCACTTCTCGAGCAGATATCTGGTTCTGAGGAGCACAAGAAGGACTATGAGGATCTTGAAGAACAGAAAGCCAGGGCAGAGGAAAAATCAGCTCTTGTTTATCAACGAAAAAAAACAATAGTTGGGGAGAGGAAGCAGAAGAAGGAGCAAAAGGAAGAAGCAGAAAGACACCTTCGCTTGCAAGAAAAATTGGTTCTTCCTCCTCCTTGATATAATAGTCATTTTTTTTTTCAGGATATGTAAAAAATAGTCATTTTTTTTTTCAGGATATGTAAAAAATAGTCATTTTTTTTTATAAAAGTATTCCTGCATCTGTATATAGTAGGCCATATTTCTAATAAGGGTTTTCGAAAAATAATAAGCCACTTTCTGTATTAAAGTCTGAAATTTCCCATAGGCCCTAGATGATACTTTTAAGTTAAAGTTTAGAGGATAGACTACCTTGTGGAATGATGGAGGTGTAAAATACATTACTAAAGAACAATCACCATTGATGATAAAACATTTAGAGTATAAAATACTAAAGAACAAAAGTTCCTTATAAACTATCAACTTATTTTTTTTAAAAGATCCCTTATGTGGCCTATTTTATGAACAATGGTAGTAATTGTGCTAGAATTGTTGAGCACAATTTAGTTTGTTCAATGGGTAAAAGAGTAGAGATTGGGATGGCACTAACTAATACTACCTTTGTTTTATTTTAATTGTTACACTTTCTTTTTTAGACTTCTATTTAATTGTTACACTTTCACCTTATCTATATATGGTAACATGTCACATCACATTTACTCATTTTTCTACCTCATTTGGCCCACCATCCCTTTTATTGACCCACCACAAACCATCCCATCTACCCCAAGTTTCTTTCTCCTCTAATACTTTAACGTTTGTTTTTACATTTTCCAAAATAAAATCAGCTTTTAGTGCACTTTTGTCATGCTTTTATGTGTCTTGCCTTGGTTACCCCCCCAAAGTGAAGTGTAACAATTAAAAACAAATGGAGATAGTATAAATGATAGTATTGTGAAAACTTCATAGGTTTGAGGAGATTCGCAAATATAAATGTTATTTCCACGTGGTAGGATCTAGAAGTAGTATTTAATTGGATTATATATAGTTTTGGAGTAGAAATGTAAATAGAGATTGTATTTTTCTAGGAGTCTGATGTCTGGGGACATGGTCCAAGTTTCGACTCCGGTTCCTGGCCCTAAGTTTAAATTCTTCAACTCCTTACCTCATTATCTTGAAGGAGGAATATGAAATCTATATCTCCCCAAAATCTTGTGAATGAACTTTTGACTCCAGATTCCTGAATTGTAATTTCCCGGAAACTGTGTGTCTATTTCTTCAGTTAGCTTTATTGCAGGGTTTCTTTGTCAAAGAAACTTATATAAGTTGCTTGTATCCTCATACTGGTTTGCCTTCCTATTGCAGAAATCTTTGAAGAAGGAACACTTCCTCTGGCAGATATACAACATAGAAAAGGATATAGACAAAATAAATGAGGAAGTTGAAGCTGAGAAGGAAAGTCGGCAAAAACTTGTTGAAGAACAAAATGATTATGAGCATGAAAAACGTGAAAAGGAGAAAGAGCTGGCTAAATACCAGAAAGAGATTAATAAACTCGAAAGGAAGATTACGGAGAAAAATAGCAAACTTGACAAGAATGTTAGTTTCTTGGTCTCTAAAGCCTCCATCCACTGACTCATCGCTTTGATTACAGAAGCTAAGTGTTTGTTGTTTATTTATTTGACAGCATGAACTCTTGAAGTTCAAGGCGGAAATGACCCGCATAAATTCAAAATTGAAGAGTACTCAGAAAGAGCTTGACAAAAAGAGAGAAGAAAAGAAAAAGAATGCTGGAAAAATAGAAAAGCTTAAGAAGGATTTGCTGGTTGTAACTGAAAAACTAAAAGACATGGAGGAAAATGAACCTGATGTTGGGGGGAAAATTCAATTGACAGAAAATGAGCTGCAAGAATACTACCGTGTGTAAGCTTCTTACCATGTTGATCTTCTAATTAGTACTCCTCTATTACTTCATACTCAAGTTAAGACTGCAATTATTTTGAGGCCATGGTTGGGTCAAGTTCAAAGGATATTCATTGATTCGTAAGTGGTGATTACGAATGCGGAGATATATTCTTTCCAATGAATATCTCAACAACTTTAGGTCAGATGGATCGAGAAAGAAAAATATAGATGACTGATATATGGGCACGTGGCTCAATCCTTGTTAAGAGAAAGAATGGGAGTTTCAGTGGTAGAATTGGAGGTCCCAAAACTTCTGGCGAAAAGAAGTTAGATTATCCAGTGTGTTTTATTTGATTTCAGCACAAAGGTGTTGGGATATATATGCTTAAGTGGAGCTTCATTTTCTCCTGCCCTTGTGTGTGTTTGGTGGGGAATGATGGTGGTGGCTAGTAAATATGATATAGTATTGGAGATGATGAACTTGTAGTTACCTGCATCTTGCTTAACAGGATAGCTGTTGTTGTTTGGCTATCTATTGTT
This sequence comes from Beta vulgaris subsp. vulgaris, assembly GCF_026745355.1. NCBI lineage: Eukaryota > Viridiplantae > Streptophyta > Magnoliopsida > Caryophyllales > Amaranthaceae > Beta > Beta vulgaris. The sequence goes on along the minus strand of NC_079206.1, from coordinate 66,364,424 downwards.
GGCTGTCTATTGCTTCTGTGATATATGTAGCCTTTCTTCTTGTGATGCCCAGGACAACCACTGACTGTTAGATTATCTATTTGGGGAATGTATATTCTGTCTATGATGTTAGAGGTGTTTTTATTGCTCGAGATGTTTAAAAATGACGCTAGCTTGGGAAATACATCTCTCTATCTCCCCAATTACTCTAAAAAATGGTTGAAATATCTGTCGCTTTCAAGATTTGCGAAGTTTTCATATCTGATTGTCAGAGCTATTATGACTTAATGTTTAATGAGCTGATGATGTTGCAGTAAGGAGGAAGCAGGGAGGAAAACTGTGAAGTTGAGAGATGAAAAGGAGGTTCTGGATAGGCAACAGAGGACGGATGTTGAGGCTCAAAAGAATTTGGACGAGAATCTTCAGCAGTTGAAAAGCAGATACGAAGAACTAAACTCGCAGGAGGAGGAAATGAAGGGAAGACTGAAAAGAGATCAAGCCGCATCAAAGAATCATGAGAAAGAGATGAAAAGCCTGAAAAAGGATATTGAGCAGATGCGTGACAAAAGCCGAGACACAAAGTATCATATCTTGACATCATACCTTTTTTTTATTACATATATTGCTGTACTTTCATCCAGATTTCACTCTCCTAACTGTTGGTGCTTACGGCCATTGCAGTTCGCTTATTCATCTGTCTACATTATGTAGCTGTGGTAGTTATATTTCAGGTTTATTGATCTTTGATGCAGGCTCAACTATGAGAATTTGAAGAAAAGATTAGGTGAAGTAGAAAATCAGTTACGTGAATTGAAGGCTGACAGACATGAAAATGAGAGGGATGCCAGGCTCTCTCAAACTGTTGATACTCTTAAGCGCCTTTTTTCTGGTGTCCATGGTCGAATGACTGAACTTTGTCGTCCAACGCAAAAGAAATATAACTTGGCTGTAACTGTTGCTATGGGGAAATTTATGGATGCTGTGGTAGTTCAGGATGAAAATACTGGAAAGGAGTGCATAAAGGTATATGTTATGTGAGGCCTTTTCCAAATAAATTGTGTGATAGTCAGATCTTAATTACTGTCTTAAAGCTCCTGGAAAAATTGTTGGTTTATCTTTCTCTTTATCTTAATACCCATTTCCCACCCTTGATAGCACATGATTGTAGTTGCGATTGCTACATTAACCCTTGTGTGCTTATTTGTTTCAAGAGAGGCTCTCAGTACGCTGTTTGTTTGCATGTTCGCATTATACCAACACCTATGGTACCCTGACATGGGTAATGGGAGCTGCACATTATCACGTTACTTATTGACTTTTTTTGGCATATCAGGTCTTTTCTCTTTCATTTTCTTGGGATGTCTTGATCAAGCAAGGGCCCGAATTACCTATTGCTGTCCGCTAATGCTTTCACATGCCCATTAAGGGCTTACTCTGCCTGGCCTAGGCAAGAGTTACTAATAGTTGGAGGTGGGTTTCTATCTGAGTGTTAAGACATGGAAAGTTTTCAAGACTCAAAGTTTGATACCCAGGGACAATATCTTGATAGTTAGACATAGATATGAGGACACGACGTTTATGAAACAATTTCATGACTCCAAAAGACTTTTACTCGTGCCTTTCCTGTTATAATAATATAAATAAATATTTCAATCTTCATATCGACTTATTTACTAGTTCTTGTCAAAACCTCTTATCTCAGCTTGTTTATGAGCATATAACTATCTCTTGTCTGTACCTCCTTTTCTATATTCTTTTCTCTAGTAATAAGCGGTTTAGGGGAAGTGCGGTGTCCAGGTGAAAATAGAAGAGCCTATGAACTTTGTACCCATTCCAAAGCATCCAGAAAATTACATAGTACCTGTGATAAACTGAAGAGTCAAAATGACATTGACCAATGACAACTGGTTGTAAAGTTGGAGTGGGGTTATTTGCAAAGAATGTTATTATCTCTGCCAATGCAGGATGAAGCTATCTCTGGTGAAACAGATAAGTAAATTGTATTTCAAATCTTCACCTTATTGTTGCTTTGCTTCATTCATGAGTCACCACATCTTACATGTTTGGTTGCCATCGAAGAATTAATTTAAGACAATTCAAACTTGAAAGCTCTTTGATGGCCACATTATTCTTTGACATCTGTCTTGTTTGTCTTTATGCCCCATGGTTTACGCTACATTTGATCCTTATCGCATTAGAAATAATGACCTAACATGATGAGAGTTTCATGAGTTTGGAGAGTCAAATTTGCTATTATTGTATGTATATTGCTGGAGAGCTGTCCTGTACACTTGATTTACTGGTGTGTCTGGTTGAACTTGGGCTTTTCCATTTCCTTTTAACAGATAGATTTAATGTCTTTTGTTTATTGTATGGTATTGTTGGTGTCTAAGCTACTTGCTGTTTTTTTGTCTCAGTACTTGAAAGAGCAAAGACTTCCTCCCCAGACTTTCATACCTCTTCAATCAGTCCGTGTGAAGCCAGTTATTGAGAGGTTGCGGACGTTAGGTGGTACTGCAAAGTTGGTCTATGATGTGATACAATATCCTTTATTTTTCTTTTATTTTACTAACATTTTTCTTGTGTGTATCAATTCATTCTACATACTGTTTCTAGTGATTACATAGAGTTCTTGAGAAATTAGGATTTATGGCGGAGAAACAACAAGAGCTATATTTTATCCATAGATGCTGGGTATATCAAATATTTTGTCCTTGAAGTTTGAAGTACTGCTTTGTAAACTGTGGTTGTGCGTCAATTGCAGAAGGTGATGGTAGGTTGGCAGGGTTGTAAAATTTTATCACTTTGGTTTCTGTTAAACACCAGTATGTTTGAGCTCTTTGTTTTGCATCAATGCTCTTTTTTGAGCGTTTATACTATTTAATTTCTATTAGGTGTCTAGAAGAATGGCTAAAACCCATTGTATCGGTTTCCCTTTTTTCCGGTCACTATCTTTGCTGGCATGCCAAATCATTAATGGGTTTCTAATTATCAAAACACTGTTTTATTTCCCTCTATTATGTTTCACAGGATAGTAGTTTTTTTTTCTTTGCTTGTTTTTGTTGTTGATCTGTGTAGATCCAGCGCTGGTTCCATTCTCATTTTCTGAACTAATTGGACTAGATTTTTTAAGGCCTATCATTGGTTCCATTCTCATGTTCCTATTGCTATAGGCGAGGTATCATCTGATTGTTGGGGGTTTCTAATAGGTTAGTCATCCCCCTGGTGCTTGTCTGGCTGTTAAATAATTGTTTTTTCTCATGTTGGGAATTCTTTGATGAATTGTGTCTCTATCCTTAACTATGACAAGTTTGACCCAGCTTTGGATAAGGCCGTTCTTTTTGCTGTTGGGAATACATTAGTCTGTGACAATCTTGATGAAGCCAAGCGTCTAAGCTGGACAGGGGAAAGGTTTAAAGGTATAGGCTTCTTTGCTCTTCCTTCAATTCTTGGTCTCTTTCAGTTCTATATGCTGTATTTTAGAGTATTATGGGGCCTAATCATATGTATTTTTTCAGTTGTAAGTATTGATGGAACTCTCCTGACCAAAGCTGGTACTATGACTGGTGGCACAACTGGTGGAATGGAGGCAAGGTCAAACAAATGGGAAGACAAGAAAATTGAAGGTTTGTGTTCTATGCTTCGTTTTATCTCAGTTTTCTGCTGCTAGATCTAACCTTGACTGCATTCTGTAGAGCTTAAAAAAAAGAAAGAGCAACTTGAATCTTTGCTTGAGGCTACTGAGTCACCTCGGGAGATGCATCTTAAAGAGACAGAGGTCTCTGTCAAAATTAGTGGCTTGGAAAAGAAGATGAAGTATGCTGAAATAGAAGAGGTAATTTTATATTGAACCATTGTGTGGCCTTTTAGTGCCTTGTGTTAGCATCGTCATGATCCACTCGCTTTTTTCTGTTTCTTGAATATTGATGTCTTCATAACTCCTTAAGCATTGTATTTTAGTTTCATCTTTGAAGGCATTATTATGTCTTTTTGCCCACTCTACTTTGCAGTGTGATTACCCCTAATTTTTTTTTGTGCAGAAAAGCATTCGTGATAAGCTTAAGAAATTGGAGAATGAAAAGAGGAACATTGAAGAAGAAATTCGCAGGATTGAGCCTGATCATGCAATGGTATGCAACTTTCTAGACGACGAGTAGATTTAGCATAAACTGAGCTTGTCTTAGATTTCATGTGTCTTATTCTGTTGCAGTTAGATGCCACTATCAAGAAAAGAGACGGTGAAATAAAGAAGTTGGAGAAGAGGATAAATGAAATTGTTGACCGCATCTACAAAGATTTCAGTGAAGCTGTCGGTGTTGACATTCGGGCATATGAGGAAACTCAACTGACGGCTGATGCAGAGACATTCGAGAAAAAGGTTACCTTGCGTAACCAAATATCAAAGCTGAAGTATCAGTAAGTTGCTTTTGTTTTTGACATACCTCTTTGTTTAAATGTCTCTCTCTCATTGTTTATCTATAGCAACTGTGTAAGTAACATAATTGTACATATGGTACTAAAAGCTTTGAAGACAGGAAAATGAGCGACATAAAAATTAAGTTGGCCTTAACAATGATAATGGATCCTTCCAGAAGGGTTCTTGTTTTATAATTATTTGGCAACTGTGTAATCAACATGCCTTGACGAGAACTGACCTGGCTATATTCCCCTTATTTTTACCCACCCTACCCATGATAAGAAAGAGGAACTCATATGTACAGATTCTGGCTCACTTGACTAATTTCTTCATAATGGTTGGTGTTTTTATTGCAGTATCCTGGTTCCCTGCATCTTTTCTTGATTTAATCTCTCTCCTCACTTGGGAATTCAGCATCAACTAGCTGTTTTTATTTTTTATACTTCCTCTGTTTTGTTATAGTTGCAACATAGGGGGAGGCATATCAATTAAGGTAAGGAGATAGATAGATATCCAAAATTGCAACTAAATTGGGATACCCAAAAGTAGGAAATATTGCAATTAAAAGAGAGATGAGGAAGTATATTTTTTGGGAGAGGGGGGGGGGGGGGGGAGGCGTGTTAGTTTAGGATAAATTAAACTGCAGAAACTAGAATTTTCTCTATAGTCAGGGAAGCTGATACAAACACAAGAACCTGGTCACCCATATATAATAATTGGATCTAGTCCATCTTTATCTATGCAGAAATGGTGACATCTTTAAAAGTTTGTTAACAGATTCAATACTTTATGTGAAACCTAGTCAATATACATTAAGTATGGGATTATTGGATCTAATCCCTGTGTATTAGTGCAGAATGGTGGACACTTGAAAAGTTTTACATTTAAGTTTACTTCGGGCTACTAAAATTTTGCTGGCTTATGAAAATGTGCTATGCTCAGTTATGATAACTGTTTGAAAGGCTGAGACTAAAATGCCCGTTTTATTGTAGCCTTTGTTAACTACAATTGCAAATGTGAATTTTCTATCTTCACCGTACTGTGGAGCTCTGAATTTTCTTATAACATATCTTTGCATGTTGCAAAATGATGGAATCTAAAAACATGTGATACTTTCAGAAAGACCTGTCCTGGAAGTGAATAATTAAGTGGAGTTCAAGCATATTAATGCAAATACTTAACTCTCTGTCATGTGATATTTTTTTCGCTGCCACGACTATCAGTTTAACTATGGTTACTGCATAATTGTAGTTTGGATTTCCCCAAATTTTATTACGTCGGGACTATATTTTTGGTGAACTTATTATTTACTATTTTATTTTGCAGGATGGAATATGAACAAAACCAGGATTTGGATTCACAAATTTTGCAGATTCAGTCATCTCTTAGTGCATTACAAGATGATCTCAAAAAACTGCAGGAGAAGGAGGTTGAAGCTAAGTTAGAAATGGAGAGTATCACCACTGAGATCAATCAAATGAAGGATGAATTACAAGGTATTCATTGCCTTCCTCCCTGGTTCTCACTTTAACAGATTTGATTGAATTAATATAATTTAAGGCCTAGTCTTTATTTTAGAATGATGAATTTTTGGTCGGAAGCTTCAAATTCCCCTTTTGCCACAAAAAAGGGAAAAATGGTCCGATCAATCTGCTATGTTTCCCTCTTGTTGTGTAACATGATGAGTCTTCCCTCCGCTTATGATATTTATTATGTCTACTCACAGTGACATTTATTTGAATATATTCTTCTGTGAATTTGAGCTCTTTTGAATATCCTCTCTGTTGCTAGATTGGAAGTCCAAGCTGGAAGAATGTGAACGTGGCAAGCAGGAAATTGTGAAGAAAATCTCCAGTGGTATGACGAATTTAGATAAACGGAACCGCCAAATTAACGTTAAGGTCAGTTATGACTTTCCTCAAGCTATTTATTCTATCTATGATTCTTGAACATAATTTGATTTTTTTTTCCTTTTCTTTTCGGTTGCAACATAATTGGATCCTGACAACTGTGAAATGCCTTCATTCTTTACCAGAAAACGCAAATTGATACTCTCTCATCAAGGAAGCAAGACATTATCGAGAAGTGTGATATGGAGCAAATAAGTCTGCCAACGATCTCAGACCCGATGGATTCTGATTCCAACCAAGGCCCAGTTTACGACTTCAGTCAGCTGGACAGATCACTGCAAAAGGATATGAGGCCATCTGAACGGGAAAAGCAGGAGGCTGACTTCAAACACAAGATGGATGCACTTATATCTGATATTGATAGAACAGCCCCTAACCTCAAGGCTCTTGACCAGTATGAGGCTCTAAAACAAAAGGAAGACCTGGTAAGTAAGGAGTTTGATGCTGCTAGAAAAGAGGAGAAAGAAATAGCCGACAGATTCAACGCAGTTAGAGACCAAAGGTACCTATTATTTTCCTATATGATTCTAGATGACACTGATATATGTTCATCTGTGTAACGTAGTGGAGAATGTCATATCTCCATTATATTGGGGTCTTTGGGCGACTGCTAATCCTCTCTGTAACTCTTTACGTACCTGCACCTCGTTCTTGTGTCATCAATTAGCAAATCAGTTTGTCTGACAATAGCTTGATTTCTGCTTCAGAACAATATGACCTAATCATTATAATTCTTCTTTTGCAGACACAAGAAGTTTATGGATGCTTTTAACCATATCTCAAATAACATTGACAAGATATACAAACAACTAACGAGGAGCCAGACACATCCACTCGGCGGGACAGCATATCTGAATCTGGAAAATGAGGATGACCCATTTTTGTATGGTATCAAGTACACAGCAATGCCCCCAACCAAACGATTTCGTGATATGGATCAACTTTCTGGTGGTGAAAAGACCGTTGCTGCTCTGGCGTTGCTCTTTTCTATACACAGGTGTGATGCACGAGTCATTGAACTCTTTTATACTACATATGTATTATCGTTTTTTATATTCTTTTTTATCTATTTTGGAGATCAAGATGGGAACCGAGAAGATGGTTCAGATGTTGCTTTATAAGCTTTCCGAGTTGTGCAGAGGGTTTTGATGTCTGCGGGTTGGCAGAATAGGATTGAATTCTTCATGCTGCACATTTATTTTACCTGACCATTTTTTTTGTTGCAGTTGTGAATTGTTGTAGTGCATTTTCAGCCATCAAAATGTTTTCAAACGTCTTCCCTAAGTCTTCTCTTCTTTTTGCCTTGGACGATGTCTGGCTAGAAATTTTGGTTGGGTTGGATACCCGGTTATCTAACCCTTGAATCTTGCATAATACCTAATCAACCTGTCATTACTTTCTGATTACTGATCAATACAATCTATATTTGCAGCTTCAAGCCATCGCCATTCTTCATTTTGGATGAAGTTGATGCTGCTTTAGATAATTTAAACGTTGCCAAAGTAGCTGGATTCATCCGGTCAAAATCCTGTGGAGGTGCGCGACTTGATCAGGATGCTGATGGAGGCTGTGGTTTCCAAAGTATTGTGATCTCACTCAAAGATAGCTTTTATGACAAGGCTGAAGCTTTAGTTGGGGTTTACAGGGATTCCGAGCGAAGGTGAGACTCTTCACTCTTTCCGCTACTTTTTTAAAATTCTCTTCATAATTTGATAGGTGCAGTATTTGTTTGAGTTCCCTTGTTGCATACATTGTGTTATCTGAGTCTCCTGAATACTGGAATTTCTCGACAATGGCTAATCTGTGTGCTGTCTGCAGCTGCTCGAGCACGTTGACGTTTGACCTAACAAAGTATCGAGAATCATGAAAATTCAAGAAGCCTTGTACATAGCTTTCCTAATACATACTGTTTGTCTCTGCTTAAGGTTGGTGTATATAACATTAGACTATTAGAGCATTATTCATCTAATAGCTGTCCTTCCGTTTTAGGTTTCTCAACTGGTTTGTTATCTTGGCAACCAGAAGTTGTATGTAGTTACACATACTAGAAATTCTTTTATTATCTTTTTTTTGGTCAAAATTTGGACGAGGTTGAAGCCTTTATATATCCTCTGCTCTCTAAGTCTTTGCATGACTATGGTCCTGTCATTAGTCTGTTCTCGAATTTAGGACCTGCGCTGTAGTATCTACCCTGCTTACTTGAGTACTTCCTTTATACTTTCTCCTTTTCAAAATAGTTGCACCATTATGTTGAAACGTTCTTTTGAACGTTAATATCTCCAATTGCACAATAACCAGAATTGATGAATGATATATGATCACATTGTACAATAACATCTAAAAGTGTTTGTGAAGTAAAATGACTATTCCATATTAGAAGATGCTCAAATCTTAAAATGTAATTTGTCACGCTACCTTATCCCACTTATCGGATTTACATAATTCTACATTATCTTACAATCACATTCTCTCCTACATAAATAAACAAAAGAGACCCACTATCAAATTGTCTTCATTACCTTGGTATTTATTGTTACAGTGATTTTAAAGAGATTTAGGAAATAAAGGGTGTGGATTCATGATGGAAGAAAAACTAATTCTTTATGTTTAAGAATAATTAACTTATCATTAATATAACTTACAACTGCTTAAAACCTTTTCCATGTCATGATCAAATAAATACAAATTAGGATTGCCTAAAAACAACATTATCCTATTCCTATGACAATCTTACTATCCAAATCTTACTATCCCGATAAGTTTGGAGTAACATTTAGTAAATATGACAAGCATGTTCATGTAACGTAGTTTTTTTTAGCAGCCTTGGTTAATCTATTAGCATATTTTACACCTTTGTAAAAGAAGTATTAGCCTCTAATTTGCTTTTCCTAAAATAGCTTTAACTTTTTTGTTTTTTTTGTATTCCTTAATTTTCTTTTTATTTGAGGATAATTTTTTTACAAAAAATAAATTATGTGAGGATAAAACTTTGAATATCTTCAACTTAACAATGACCTAAACATAGCTAGAAGAATAATGTAAGAAGTTAAAAACAACTTCTAGAAAACATTATTTCAATGATCACCGTATCATCCCATGACATTCCGAGCTCGAAAAACCGGCAAACAGAATCTCAGGGGACGGGGATCGACGCCGGAGCACAACCATACAATGTAGGGTTGTACTATGATGATGACTTTCATGCAGAGGTAATAAGTGACAATGAAGGTTCAAGTTTTAGTGAACCAGAATCAGATTTTGAGGACATTATTTCAGAAGGTGAAGGAAGTAGTCATAACAAATATGATTATAATTCTACTCCAACAAAAGAGAAGACACCAAGTAGAAGAAGAAGGAAGATTTTTAGAAAAAGATGGAAAAGAGTGAAAGCCAAGAAATCATTAATTGAATTAAAATCAAGATTAGAGGATGCCCTAAATGGTAATTTTCTCCTACATGAAGAAAAAAAAGGGGTGTCCCAAAATTTTAGGGATATTACCCTTTGGGGGGTACCTTTATTGCCAAGTAAAGGTCATGAAGGGACAGATATAATCTTGTTAAAGTTCCTAAAAGCCCAAAGTTATAAGGTTAATGAGGCCTTGGAAAACCTTAGACAAACCTTAATTTGGAGGGTAGAACAAGGAATTGATGATATTGCTAATGAAAATTTAGGGGATAATAAGGAACTTAGTAAATTGGTTTTTATAGAAAGTGTTGATAATCAAGGGCATCCTTTGTGTTTTAATTCATATGGTGGTTTTAGAGATAAGGAATTGTATGCTAAAACATTTGGGACAGAACAAAAAAGGAAGGAATTTCTTAGGTGGAGAATTCAATTTATGGAGAAAAGTATAAAAACATTGAGTTTTAAGGTTAATGGGGTGGATTCTTTTCTTTTAATTAGTGATATGAAGAATGCCCCAGGTCCTGGAAATAGTATGAAGGAGCTTGGCCCTATTAGCAAAGATGCTGTTTCACTTTTTCAGCATTATTATCCTGAGTTGATCTATAAGCATGTAAGTTGTCGTGTTTTTTCTAATGTAGAAAACGAATAATATATATAATTACGAACAATATATATATATACACACGTGTAGGGTTAAGACAATCTAATTATAATATTTTAATGGGAGTTCGCTTTTGTTTAGTATTCTTAGAGCTATATATATTATTTTGAGTAGTTATTTGTAATTGTTTGGACAAATCGAATATATTAATATGAAGAGAGACATTATCTTATACCCAAATAAAACATGAACTAGACATCAATTTCATAATGTTAGAGAGATCTTTTTTCACAATTATATATGTACACTTACCATATTTTTAGAAAAACTTAAAAAGGGAGTTAGTTGGCTTTTTTTAAGAGTTATTATATGCTAAGAAGTTTTGTGAACTGTTCTTCTCCTTTAACTCCAAAATTTGAAGTTGTCATTCTAGATTTTGATTTCTTTTGTTTGGTTTGACAGATTATAATAAATGCTCCCTTTTGGTACTACTTGTATCATGGTGTTGTCACACAATATTGTACCCATGGAACCAGAAAAAAGTTTGTATTTGCAAGGCCTCACAAAGTCACTGAAACATTGCTTAAGTAAGATATCTATAATATTCTATAACTTGCTATTATTAGTATATGATACTAACATTCAGAACATGAAATAACATAAAATGGTGTTAACCTAGTTTTCACAAACAATGATTTCCTGTAGAAAGCAACCTTATGGCACAACACAGACAGCATTAAAATTTAGTTTAATTTTAGTTTTATTCTCTTAAGTAAAATCCTCAAATCCAATAGTTGTATCACTATATATATCTTTATAAATGCACAGGTATATACCTCCACAAAACATTCCCCTGCAATATGGTGGACTAAGGCGAGAAAAAGATGAAGAATTCACTTCTGAGGACCCTATTTTAGAATTTAGTCTTCGACCTGGTGCTGTATCAGCTTTTCGACTTCCAATATCTGAGGTATCAATTATTAATATTAACATAGTAGTAGCTTTTGTTCCCATGCAACTTCTATATATGCATCCCTAAGAGCTATATAAAAGATTATAAATGAAAATATATCATATTTTAAAATTAGAAAAGCCCCCCTATTTTAGTGGGCTCGAGATTTATTAGTTGTGTTATGTTTAAACCTTTAAAGAATATGTAATTTTATAATAGAACAAGAACATGTGCTTGTTTATTTGAAGCAAGAATAAATAGCCGTTTCTTACATGTAAGAGGGGGATAAATAAGAGAAGGAAGGAAGGAATATTATCATGCAACTATTTGGAACCATATCATAGGACGTCCAATCAACTATTTGAAAACACCTTATAGGATTTCCCATTATAATTATGAAATACAATGATAGAGCAAAACAACACATTATGTATCAATCATCGAACATAACTAGAAATCTAGAATATAATTAACCTCGAAATATCTCCTAAGGCTCTCATTTATGGCACGAGTGGAGCCCGAACCATACGGCTCGTTTATCGTTTAGCTCGGCTCGACTCGTGAGCTCAGTGAGCTCGATAACTGAAGCTTGGCTCGAGCTCGTGAAATTTTTCTCAAGGTTCGAGGTCCGCTCGAGCTCATGCTCAATTTGAGACAATTAAGAATAAACCAACACAACATTAAACCTAACAGAAAATTCATATTAAAGATCTTGTAGAAAAACTAAATTCAAAAAGTACTACGAATAAACGTATTTTATTTCATTTTACATGCTAACCAAAAGAATTACTAACAAATATATAAAAATAATTAACAAACTAGATAGTTCAATGTAAAATATTGTATAAAAGGACACGTGTAATAACTTTTTAAAGAGTTTTAGCATATAATAACTTTTAAAGAGTTTTAGCATATAATAATTTTTTAAAGGCTTTGTGTTTTATTAATTTTTTTATATAAAATAATAATCGAGTCCGTTCACGAGCTTTTCTAACCGAGCCCGAATCCGAGCTGAGCTACCACCAACTGACTATTGATCGAGTTTTAACCGAGCCGAGCTCGAAATATTCGCGAACAGGGCGAGCTCATTATCACCCCTACCTAGGGACATGAGAGGTCACTGGAAAGGACTCACATGATTTGGAACGAATATATGAATGCTTTCATGTTCATTTCGGTGCAATTTAGGATTGCACGAGAAATGAATAAATGGGGTAATTAGAGGTTTTTTGAGGCAACAAAATGGTACCGAGGATCCGGTCTACGTTAAAAGTCATGTGGGCACCCCTAGGAAGGTTTCGGGAGAAAACTATGACCGGGCTCAGAGGATTCCAAAATGCCCCCAAAAAAGCCAATATTGAAGGTTATAATACACGCTTTCGAACTTTCCCGGAGCTTGGGCTCTGAACGCCTTGTTATGTCTCCTAGGGACATGGGAGGTCATTGGTAAGGACCACATGGCTTGTAACGAATATATTAGTGCTTTCACGTTCATTTCGGTGCCATTTTCGATTGCACGAGAAATGAATAAATGAGCTGTTTAGAGGTTTCTTGAGGCATCGCAAATGGTACCAAGAACCCACGCTATGTTACAAGTCATGTCGGCACCCCTAGGGGTATCTGAATACAAAAATGTGACTGGGTCCGAAAAAATCCAAAAACACCCCTAAAACAGCCAAAATTGAAGGTTATAATACACGCTTTTAGACTTTTTCAGGGTATGGGCTCCAAACGATATAGGATACCTCATAGGGACATGGGAGATCATTAGAAATGACTCAAATGGCTTGGAACGAATAGATGGATGCTTTTAGGTTCATTTCGGGAAAATTTTGGGTTGTACAAGAAAGGAATAGTTGGGGGTATTTAGAGGCTTTTTTAGACAATACAATCAGATGGTACCAAGCAAAATAGACTACGTTACAAGTCACGTCGGCACCCCTAGGAAAATTTCGGAAGAAAAATATGACCGGGTCCGGAGGAGTCCAAAAGTTTTCCCAAAACAGCAAAAATTGAAGGTTATAATTATACATGTTTTTGTACTTTCACGTGGCTCGGGCCCTGGATGCCATGGGACGCCTCCTAGAGACATAGGAGGTCATTAGAAAGGACTCTCATGACTTGAAAAGAATATATGAAAACATTCACGTTCATTTAGGGATAATTTTGGGTTGTACGAGAACTGAATTAATGGGGGTGTTTAGAGGCTTTTTCAGGCAAAACAAATGGTACCAAGCAACCATGTTATGTTACAAGTCATGTCGTCTCTCCAAAGAAGGTTTTGGGAGAAAAATATAACCGATCCCGAAAGAGTCCAAAAATGCCCACAAAACATCCAAAATTGAAGGTTATAATATACGCTTTTGGATCAGACTTTCTAGGGGCCCGGGATCCGGACGCTATGGGATGCCTTCTAGAGACGTGAGAGGTCATTACAAAGGGCTGTCATGTCTTGGAAAGAATATCTGATTGCTTTCACGTTCATTTCTGGGTAATTTTGGGTTGTAAGAGAAATGAATAATGGGGTGTTTATAGGCTTTTTTAGGTTACACAAATAGTACCAGACACCCGAGCTATGTTACAAGTCATGTCGGCACCCCTAGAAAGGTTTACGGAGAAAAATATGACAGGGCTCGGAGGATTTTCAAAATGCCCCCAAAAAAGCCAAAATTGAAGGTTATAATACACGCTTTCGGACTTTTTCGGAGATCGGGCTCCGGAAGCCATGGTATGTCTACTAGGGACATGGGAGGTCATTGGTAAGGACTCACATGGCTTGTAACGAATATATGAATGCTTTCATGTTCATTTCGTTGCAATTTTGTATTGCACGAGAAATGAATGAATAGGATGTTTAGAGGCTTTATGAGGCAACAAAAAAGATACTAAGCACCCGCACTATGTTACATGTCATGTCGACACACCTAGGAAGGTTTCAGGAGAAAAAAATGACCGGGCCCCAAGTAGTCCAAAACTGAAGGTTATAATACACGCTTTCAGACATTTTTGGGGCTCAGACTCCGGACGCCATGGGATGCCTTATAGAGTTATAGGGATATGGGAGGTCATTAGGAATGACCCACATGATTTGGAACAAATACATGAATGTTTTCAGGTTCATTTCGGAGAAATATTGGGTTGCGCGAGAAATGAATAAATGGGATATTTAGAGGCTTTTTGAGGCAACACAATTGGTACTAAGAAACTAGGCTACGTTACAAGTCATGTCGGCACCCGTGAAAGGTTTCAGGACGCCGTGGGATGCCTCCTAGGAAAATGGGAAGTCATTAAAATGGACTCTCATGGCTTGGAACGAATATATGAAGGCGTTAACTTTCATTTTAGGGTAATTTTAGGTTGCACGAGAAATGAATTAATGGGGTGTTTAGAGGCTTTTTCAGACAACTCAAAAGATACGAAGCAATCAGAATACACTACAAGTTATGTCGGCCGCCCTAGGGAGGTGTGGGAAGAAAATTATGTCAGGACCCGGAGGAGTCCAAAAATGCTCACGCATAAAACTACCAAAATTGAAGGTTATAATACACGCTTTCAGACTTTACTGAGGTCCAGGCTCCGGATGTCGTGGGATGTTTCTAAGGGACATGGGACCTCATTAGAAAGGACTCCCATGGATTGGAACGAACATATGAATGCTTTTGCGTTCATTTCAGGGTAATTTTGAGTTGCACGAGAAATGAATAAATGCAGTATTTATGAGGCAAGCCAAATAACCTGGGCTACGTTACAAGTCATGTCGGTACCTTTAGGGAGGTTTCTGGAAAAAATATGATCGGGTCCGGAGGATTCCAAAATGCCCCCCAAAACAGCCAAATTGAAGGTCCGAATACATGCTTTCGAACTTTCCCGTGGGCCGAACGACCCTTTCTTTTGTTTTTTAGCCTAAAACTATCAAAACTAAAAAAAAACAACATAAAACACGGGCCAGACCCATAGGAGGCACGAGGTTGACCGCAGGTCCGCGGACAATATCTGGAAATTTCAGGCACGGCAAGGCCCGTCACTCACGGACGCGGGCCCAGCTCGGCCCGTCATTTTCCCAAGCCCGCGGGTCGAGCCCGTGAACAATCCCGACCCATACCTAGGTCTATTCTTGAGTGGTTAGGTGCCTCCCCTCCTTTATAGTTTGCTTTTATTGCTTGGCCTTTCCCTCCAAAATATTACTTGGACCCCTCTGACATTGGCCATTGTACTCCTTCTAATAGCTTAGCCATTTAAAATATAATTATGTATGAATGTATCGATCATTGAACATCGCTATAATCTAATTTTATAGTGGTCTGACATCACCAAGTGTGCCTAGGATGATTTCAAACGAAATCTTAGGACAACAGGTCGCATCCCATGAGGTTTGCTGATTGGGTCCCAATTAAGAAAGTCTGAAAAACATGTATTATAACCTTTAAATTTGGCTAAACTGAAACACCCAATGATTTAGATCAAGGGCCCTTCATGAGGGTCTTTGTATATCTTGAGATGACCCTTGTGTGACAGAAATCTTTCACGTTATTAACTTAAAATGATTCTGACAGCTTATTTTGTATATATTCATTTCAACCACAAAATAATTTCGAAGGCCACCGTATACACATTTTTATAATTAGACATGTATATGCTTTCACATGAACTCCTATGACCTTGGAATAAATCCTATGAGGTATGTTAGGAGTAGCAAGCATGTTAATTCATGGGTTTTTCTTAAAAATATGTTAGGTGATTATTTTCTTTCGATGACTAATTTAATCCATTTAGTGATTAGGTCTACTTTTATATTAAAATTAGAATTTTTTTTAATAATTTTTGTTGATTATATGGTGTGTCTTTGATGTTTTAGGTAAATGTGACAGTAGTGTGGGAAGTAATGGTTGTAGGATGGGATGTGACTTACAAGGACGAATTCATCCCCGAAGATGAAGGCTCATACAAGATATTGCTTCATAAGGAGGAGAAAGTTGGATTTTGTGTAAGAAATTCATTTTACATAAACGAACCAGGGAAAATAATGATTTATATCAAGAATGCTACCTACGCCAAAAAAAGAGTTTTTATTAGGCTTAAAAGCAAAGTCACTTTACCTGTATATATGTACAAATGAATATAATTATTCAGTAAAACTTTACATAGATGTACATATCCATACATGGGTTGTCCAAAATTCTTTTCTTAGATTTCTAAACTTTGTTGAGACTTGTATATGACATCTTAACACATCTAATCTTTTAACTTTTGATGGAAATATATGTAGCTAATTCTTGTGTACTATTCAGAGTTTTATTTAGATTCTATTATTAGTGAACTTTGAATAATGAATTGAGTTAGATTTTGTTTACTTTACTTGATTTTCATTTAATTGAAAATTATTTTAACTGATTAAACTAAATTTTTGTAACTAAATAAAACTAAAAATATACTGATCACATATCATTTTGTTAATGAGATATTGAGATAACTAATATATATTTTAGAGAACGTATTGTGTCGGACTCGTCCGACACAACACTCTCATCGGACGAGCAACGCAACAACGCGCGCGACTTATTAAAGACCGAAAATAAAAAAAAAATAAAAAAAACAAAAAAAACACTTTCATCCCCTTCATCCGCTTCATCCGCCATTGTTCAAGAACAAAAACATATCCAACACTTCCACTTTCTCACTACAAATCTAGTTCCACTACTGAAATCTAGTTCGTTACAAATTGAACAAGAATGTCAGCCGAAGATTCGAATTCACAAATCGCAAGTTCGTTACAAATTGATCTGAGCAATGAGAATACTCACAGAGATCTCACATTACAAATCGAACTAAACAATGAAAACCGTAACACAGATATCACATCAGAAAAAAAAAGAAAGAAATTACATGAAGAATCAGCTGGAATACAAGACAAAGTAACAGGTATATGTCTAAATTTAATTTTCAATTGCATTTACTCATTTTCAGTTATAATTTTGATTGTATCAGTTAGTATGCATAAAATTACCTTTTACATTGCAACAAAAGTCTATTTTTCACTCATTAACTTTTTTTTCAGTTAGACTTAATTAGTTTTCAGTTAGACTTATAAAGTGATCAGTTAGAGTACTTTAGTTTTCAGTTAATATAGTTTTCAGTTACACTTAATTAATTTTCAGTTGGACTTATTACCTCTTCAGTTAAACTTATTTACGCTTCAGTTAGACTTATTTACTCTTCTGTTAGACTTATTTACTCTTCAGTTAGACTGATTCAGATAGACTTATTAAGTGTTCAGTTAGAGTAATTTAGTTTTCAGTTAGACTTATTTACTCTTCAGTTAGACTGATTCAGTTAGACTTATTAAGTGTTCAGTTAGAGTAATTTAGTTTTCAGTTAGACTTATTAACTCTTCAGTTAGACTTATTTACACTTCAGTTACACTTATTTTCTTTTCAGTTAGACTGATTCATAGACTGATTCATTTAGACTAATTTAGTTTTCAGTTAGACTTATTTAGTTTTCAGTTAGACTTTTTAATCTTCAGTTAGACTTATTTAGTTTTCAGTTAGACTTATTTGCTCTTCAGTTAGACATATTCAGTTAGACTAATTTAGTTTTCAGTTAGACTTATTTAGTTTTCAGTTAGACTTATTAACTCTTCAGTTACACTTATTTTCTTTTCAGTTAGACTGATTCATAGACTGATTCATTTAGACTAATTTAGTTTTCAGTTAGACTTATTTATTTTTCAGTTAGACTTTTTAACTCTTCAGTTAGACTTATTTAGTTTTCAGTTAGACTTATTTGCTCTTCAGTTAGACATATTCAGTTAGACTAATTTGGTTTTCAGTTAGACTCATTCAGTTTTCAGTTAGACTTATTTAGTTTTAAGTTAGACTTATTTTCTTTTCAGTTGGTCCTTAATTTATTTCATTTAGTATAATTATTCTTTCATTTGATACTATTACAATCATTCTCAGCTACACTTGTTTAGTTTTCAGTTAGTGCTTTTGTTCTTTAATTTAGTGTCCTAATTTTTTGACAATGAACTCAACAGCTGAACATGAATATCTCAAGTACATCAATGACGAAAATATCAGTAGCAGTTTAATAGGGAGACATGTTACAGATCACAAAGATGGCTACAACTTGTATCAAGCACACTCAAGAGCATTAGGATTTAGTATTAGGAAACAAACTCTAAGGAGGAGGAGAATTGATAATTCAATATACGAATTCTACTTGGTTTGCTCAAAGGAAGGAGGCTCAAAATCAACAAACAAAATAACAGAACCAAAAGAAAAAGACACACAACAAGAAAAACCTGTTCAGATACCAGATGTTGAGCAGCCAACCAACAAAAGAAAGGAAAGAGTAGTCAATGAAACAAGAACAGCATGCAAAGCCATGGTCAGATTTAAGCAAGAAAAACCTGGTGAAGACTTTGTTGTAGTAGCTCATGAGTTGCAGCACAACCATGAGTTGGTAATACAACAAGAAATACATCATCTGAAATCAGAAAGGAAGATAACTGAACAAAAAGGACAACTAATACAAACAATGGTTGAATCTGGCATAAAGCCAATGCATGCATACAACTTTTTGTGTCATGAGGCTGGATCAGAAGAAGTAGTGGGCCACACAAAAAGGGACCATCTAAACTATATCACACAGTACAGAACAAGATTGGTTGAAGGAAAGGATATGCAGAGTGTGTTGGACTTACTTCAGCAAAGAGCGGATGATGATCCTGCATTCTTCTACAGGCTGAAATTTGGGGAACATAACAACATCGTCAGCTACTTTTGGCGAGATTCAATGATGTTGGAGGACTTCAAAGCATATGGAGATGTTATGATATTTGACACAACATATAGGACAAACAAATATGGACTGATATGTGCACCATTTGTTGGCATAAATTGCCATTGGAAAACAACAATGTTTGCATGTGCTTTCATAACTAATGAAAAGGAAGAGAGCTTTGAATGGCTACTAGAAACATTCAAGAGAGCAATGTGCCAACAAGAGCCAAAGACAATTTTCACTGATCAAGATAAGGCAATGGGCAATGCAATTGAAAAGGTATTTTTCAGTTAGAATTATTTAGTTTTCAGTTAGAATTATTTAGTCTTCAGTTTGAGTTAATTATTTATAATTCAGTTAGACCTATTTAGTTTTCATTTAGACTCATTAATTTTTAGATAGCCTTATTTACTTTTTAGTTACACTAATTTACTTCTCAGTTAGACTCATTGAGTTTTCAGTTAGACGTATTTAGTTTTAAGTTAGACTCATTGAGTTGTCAGTTAGACTTATTTAGTTTTCGCTTAGACTAATTTAGTTGTCAGTTAGACTCATTTAGTTCTCAGTTAGACTCATTTAGTTGTCAGTTAGACTCATTGAGTTTTCAGTTAGACTCATTTATTTCCACTATTTCAGTTAGACTTCTTTCTTTTTCAGTTAGACGTCTTGATTATTCAGGTAGACTTAATTAATTTTCAGTTAGACTTATTTAGTTGTCAGTTACACTTATTTACTTTTCAGTTAGACAAATTTACTTTTCACTTAGACTTATTTAGTTTTCAGTTAGACTTATTTAGTTTTCAGTTAGACTCATTTAGTTTTCATTTGGGCTTCATATTACTTCTTTTTGTCTAATGAAATTTTCAGTTAGCATTTACACTGTTTTCAGTTAGACTTCTTAAATTTTCAGTTGGTCTTCATATTATTTCTTTACCTTTTAAATTAGATTCACAAGAATTCAAATGAAAGTGATTTCTAGCATAATATGTACTATCTTAAATCAGGTTTTCCCAAATACAAGACATAGGCTTTGCCTTTGGCATATAGAGAAGAACTTTGTAAGCCACTTCGGATCCCTCAAGACCAATGAAGACTTCAAGAACATGTTCAAGAACTGTTTGATGGGGTGTCAAAATGAATCAGGCTTTGAAGAATTGTGGGCGAAAATGATGGAATTGTATGGACACGAGAAAAAAGAATGGTTCGAGCAAGTATATGATCAGAGACACAAGTGGTGCACCGCATTAAACAGGGATATGTTTTCAGCTGGAATCTTATCATCACAAAGAAGTGAAGTCACAAATAAGGCAATATCATTCAATGCAAAAGCAACAACAAACCTGTTTGAATTCTATCATATATTTGAGCAAACAGTGAAAAGATGGAGAAGCAATGAAACTAGTGACAACTTCCGGAACAGAACTGAACGTCCCAAAGCCGTCAAATCCAAATCAAAGCTTCTGAAACATGCTGCTGATGTATACACACTAGCACTATATAATGACTTTGAAACAGAGTATGAGTGGGCAATGGCATCATTTTTACGAGCATTTGCAACAGAAAACTCACAGCTGAAGTTGTTTGAAGTCTCACCAGAAGAAGATTTCAGCAATTCACATACAGTAGCATACGATGAGGCGACAACAGAATTAGTGTGCTCATGTCAATGCTTCACAGAGACGGGATGTGCTTTTTCACATAATAAGGGTCATGCACATGTTCAGCATATTTCAAATACCACAACAATATATCCTTAAGAGATGGACAAGACTTGCAAAGTCAGCAGTATGGGAGAATGTTCAAGGTTAGTGAAATAAATCAATATGACTAACTGACAAATGAAAGCAACTAACTGAAAAACTGAAGACTCCAACTGAAACAATTAACTGATCACCTGAAAGATTTAATTAGTGAACTGAAAAAAAAAAGGCTCCAGCTGAAACATTACTATAACTAACTGATAAATTAATGTTACTACCAGAACATTAATTGGGGGTTTTCTTTGTGTGTGGGAGGGGGAATATTAGTAGTGGGGGGTTTTGGGGGTGTGGGGTTTAACACTTAACTAACTGAAACAATTAACACACCACCTGAAAGAATTTATAAGCTATCTGAAAATTTTAGTTAGTCAAATGAACTAATTGACTAAGAAACATTTATTAAAGCAGACAAGGACCAAAGCCAAAATGCACAGTTGTGGACACCATGGAGACATGCAATAACCAAGAATTTCTACAACCTAGTGTCAATATGTCAATCAAATGAGGATGCAAGAACATTATGTGACAAGTCGTTGAAGGAATTATACAAATCAGTGAAAGAAGTTTTCAAGACTGATCAACAAAAACAACAAGAAATCGAAGATGAAGAACTACGAAGACAAACAGTTGAAAATCCTGAGTGATAAAGACAAAAGGAAGACCACCAAAGGGAAACAAGAGAGTAAAAGGACATTTTGAGAAGCGTAAAATGAAGACAAGGCATCCGAACGAATATGGAACAAAAACCCCAAATGTACCTCAAGTTGAATAGTGTTCAAATAATATTAGTTTTCAATTGTATTCCACTCAGTAATTGTATTGAAATTTACACTTGTTTATTCCTAAGCTACTCGAAATTCATTAATATTAGTATTTATTGACCTTCAGTTAGACTTGTTTTTTTTTCAGCTAGTCTTTCTAGTGCTTCATTTAGACGTGTTTACTTTTAAGCTTATATTAATTCAGTTTCAGTTAGACTTGTATATTTTTCAGCCAGTGTTAATTCTGCTTCAGTTAGACTAATTTATTTCTCAGCTTATCTTTATATTGCTTCAGTTAGACTTGTGTCTTTTTCAGCTAGTCTTAAAAATGCTTCAGTTAGACGTATTTATTTTTCAGCTTGTATTAATTGTACTTCAATTAGACTTGTGTATATTTCAGCTTCAGTTAGACTTATTTGATTTTCAGCCTCTATTAATTACGCTTCAGTTAGACTTGTGTAGTTTTCAGCTAGTATTAAATTTCCTTCAGTCAGACTTATTTATTTTTCAGATAGTATTAATTGTGCTTCAGCTAGACTTCTTTATTTTTCAGCTAGTCTTTATAGAGCTTCAGTTAGACTTGTTTTTTTTTCAGTTAGACTTAATAACTCTTCAGTTAGACTTGCTTTGTTTTTCAGCTACTATTTACAGTGTATAAGTTAGACTTAAAATTTATATTTACAAATATATGTCATACACTTATTATTATGAGTTAGATTTTTCATTTTTCAGTTGGTATTTGTATTTTTCCAATTAATTTTCAAACAACTTCATTTTTACACAAATGTATTCCATTCAAAGTAAGTGTAAATGTACAATTCATTAAAGAACACATATATAAAATGTAAAATGAGTTCTGTGCTATTTGTACTGTACATTGCAAAATTCAATGGTTTCTATTTCTACTGTACATTATAATAATAAAAAAAAAGTTTGGCACCTAACAATAATGAAATTTCAACAGTTGCTCTATTTTCACTTTGTCTCCAAAATTATTATTCAACACATCTTCTACTTTCGCCTCATGATCCCTCCTTCGCCGTAAAATGTGTGCTTCTTTTCTATTCGTCTTCTTTGATCGATTAAATGCTAATTTATCTAGGACAGCCTCTTTATCCTTCCTTATCTTCTGTCTTGCCATCAGTTCAGGTTTCTTTGCAGACCAAACATAACAGTCATGCTTCACTTTCTCTCTCAGTTTGTTTAAAGGATGGTCCACAAGACGAACAGCAAGCCTACACCGCTCAAGGTTTTTGGTGGCTGCCTAAAAAAATAAAAAATCAAAACTATTAAAAAAGGTTCAAAAATGTAACAATTACAAAATAAAACTAACTGAAAATAAACAACAACATCAACTAGTCTTTATAGTGCTTCATTGTTTTTCAGGTAGTCCTTATAATGCTTTCAGCTAGTAATGATTGTGTTTCAGTTAGACTTGATTGTTTTTCAGCTAGTATTTATTATGTTTCAGTTAGACTTGTTTATTTCTAAGCTAGTCTTTACAGTGCTTCAGTTAGACTTCATTATTTCTCAGCTAGTCTTTATAGTGCTTCAGTTAGACATCTTTGTTTTTCAGCTAGTCTTTCAAGTCCTTCACTAACTGCCTATCATACCTTTTTCTATTAAAAAACTTTCAAAAACAGAAATATAACAAGCAAAATAAAGTAATCATACCCTTTTCAGGTCAACAAGTGCAGCATGGTTAGTATTATGACCGTCATACAGCTCCATGGTTTTGATTGCATAGACACCACAATCAAAATTGTTGTCCTTGCTTCTCCAAGGGAAGTAAAGAGTTGATGTTTGCCAATGGTGGAGACGATCAAAATCACGACACTCATAGTCTCTTGCATAAAAGAATCAAAAGCACGACACTGCATTTGAAGATCAAAAAAAAAAACAACAATTAAAAAACAAGTAATAAAATGGAACAAAAAAAAAATACAAATGCTCATAAAAAGGTACTTACAAAGTATGTAAGACCGTTAAATTCCTCATGCTTATATCTATCAATGTCCTTCATGTCTGTACGATTGTCAATATTTTCAATCCTTTTTGCTTTCTTGTTCAGCACCAAGACAGTATAATGATCATCCTTGTGAACAGGAACAAAAATCTGGAAGATAAACATAAGATGCAAAAGCAATAAGTCTACCTGACAGAGAACAAAAAACGAAATGAAATACTAAAAACACTAGCTGAACTAAAAACATACACTAACTGAAAACATAAACTAGGACTAACTGACAAGTAACATACACTAACTGAAAGAGAAAATTACACTAACTGAACAATAAAAAAATAGTTAACAATAATACATAACCAGTTCAGCTTCTCGAATATCATTGCGTGGAAATGATTTCACCCATGAAGAAATAGCTTCCTTACATTTCTTGTAGAATAAATCATCATCTTTTGTAATAAGCTTTTTCTTGTTTTCTTCCCATTCCTTAAACTTCTGATCATACTGCCTAGTGCCCTCCAGGTTCTTCAAAATAATCTCATTTTCAGCAATCTCACTCTCAAACTGAACCTTTTTTACCTTCTCAGCACACAACCAATTGATATAGTTCTACAACAAAAGAAAATAGATATTATGACAAACTGAAACATTAAGTTTAGTTTTCAGTTAGACTTTTTAAAATGTCAGTTAGATTTATTTACTTTTCAGTTAGACTTATTAAGTTTTCAGTTAGACTCATTAAGTTTTCAGTTAGACTCATTAAGTTCTCAGTGAGACTCATTAAGTTTTCAGTGAGACTTATTTACTTCTCAGTTAGACAAATTTACTTTTCAGTTAGACTTATTTAGTTTTCAGTTAGACTATTAAGTTTTCAGTAGACTCATTAAGTTCTCAGTGAGACTCATTAAGTTTTCAGTGAGACTTATTTACTTCTCAGTTAGACAAATTTACTTTTCAGTTAGACTCATTTAGTTTTCAGTTAGACTTATTAAGTTTTCAGTAAGACTCATTAAGTTTCAGTGACTCATTAAGTTTTCAGTTAGACTCATTAAGTTTTAGTTAGACTCATTAAGCTTTCAGTTAGACTTATTTACTTCTCAGTTAGAGTAATTTACTTTTAGTTAGACTCATTTAGTTTTCAGTTAGACTTCTTTATTTTTCAGTTACACTTATTTATTATTCAGCTAGACTTATTAAGTTTTCAGTTACACTTATTTACTTTTTATTAGACTGAAAACATAATATGACCAACTGAAAAACATAACATCACAAACTGAAAACAGAAGATGACTAACTGACAAAATAATATGACCAAATGAAAACAAACTATAAAACTAAGCAATAACAACACTTACAAAAGGCATAATATTAAACCAAAACTCCTTGTTGCAGAAGGTGATTCCTCTTCTTGCCTATTGAACATGAAAGCGCATCCGTCAATAACTCCACTTGTCAGCCAACCTTGACGAGGCATGCTAATTAAGTCGAATTTGTACAGCTGAACCGCATAGTTGCTATGAGGATTATCAAAATCCACAATGAGATCACTTGTAAGTTCACTTTGCATAATGTCATTTTTCATCTTCACTTCCTCAGAATCTGTATCCAATGACATATATGCAACATCTTCATACTCATTGTAAAATAGATAATCAACCAGCAACCTCTGGTCAGGAGACAGATCACTCAAATATCTATTATAATGCTGCAAACTTCGACATAATATTATGCCATGGTTGTTGACAGGAACAGCATGCAAACCAGGCGTAGAAGATGAAACAACACCAGCTTCATTATCATACTCTTCTTTTTTAGCCTTGTCAGATGATGATTCAACTCCATGATCAGCAATCCTATCAATCAGGTCCTCCAAACCTTCATCGTCATAATCATCACCTGGTTCCTTAACCCTCACAACTTTCCCAACTTTCTCTGAAGAAGGGTCATAGTCCCACCCCTTCAATAATTCAGGTGTTGAAGGGATTTCTGACTTTACTTGTTTCTGAGGTTTGTAGGATTTGTATGATGATTGATCAGAATAAGAGCCATCACACTGCATTCAATTAAAATATTAAAAAAGCATGACAGATATACTAACTGAAAGATAAACATACACTAACTGAAAATAAAACAGATACTAAATGACAAGAAACATAAACCAAATGAAAATTAAACAATTACTAACTGACAAGAATGATACACTAACTGAAACATAACATAATACTAACTGACAAAAAAGAAACACTAACTGACATGAAACTTACACTAACTAAAACAGAAAAATAAAAAAACAGAAACTAAAACTATACTTACTCGAGGATATTTTACATTTACTGGAGTGATGATTGGAATTGAACTTCCAACA